>NW_027098542.1:0-21923 GCF_019320115.1 Miscanthus floridulus | reverse complement strand
TGTTGGGAGCCAGTGTCGTGCAAGATAGGTGCACGGTTTGTGCCGAACATACCATAGTCTTAGAAACTGTTTTGGACGCACCCGATGGTACTCCTAGGTGACGTGGGTCAAGTGGAATCTCGTTTCGGTCTGTTGGGAGACAGTGTTGGTGTCGGTGCAAGATAGGTGCACGGTTTTCGCCGAGTGTACCATAGGCTCAGAAATCATTTTGGACGCAACCCAATGGTACTCGTAGGTGATGAGGCTCAAGCGGAAGCTCATTTCCGTTTGGAGGTGTGCTAATGTGACGCAAGATAGGTGCTTGTTTTGCGCCAACGTACCGTAGGATCAGAAATCGTTTTGGACGCACCCGATGGTACTCCTAGGTCACGTGGGTCAAGTGGAATCTCGTTTCGGTCTGTTGGGAGCCAGTGACGGTGCAAGATAGGGCACGGTTGGAGCCGAACATACCATAGGCTCGGAAATCGTTTTGGACACACCCGATGGTACTCCTAGGTGACTGGGTCAAGTGGAATCTCGTTTCGGTCTGTTGGGAGCCAGTGTCGGTGCAAGATAGGTGCACGGTTGGCGCCGAACATACCATAGGCTTACAAATCATTTTGGACGCACCCAATGGTACTCGTAGGTGATGAGGCTCAAAGGGAAGCTCGTTTCGGTCCGTTTGGAGGTGGTGCTAATGTTGACGCAAGATAGGTGGCCTGTTTTTGCGCCAAACGTACGTAGGATCAGCATCATTTTGGACGCACCCCGATGTAGCTCCTAGGTGACGTGGGTAAGTGGAATCTTTGTTTCGGTTCTGTTGGAGCCAGTGACGGTGCAAGATAGGTGCACGGTTTGGCGCCAACATACCATAGGCTCGGAAATCGTTTGGACCACACCCGATGGTACTTCCTAGGTGACGTGGGTCAAGTGGAATCTCGTTTCGGTCTGTTGGGAGGCAGTGTCGATGCAAGATAGGTGCACGGTTGGCGCCGAACGTATCGTAGGCTCGAATCATTTTGGATGCACCCGATGGAACGCCTAGGTGACGTGGGTCATGTGGCTCTTATTTCAGTCCGTTGGGAGCCAGTGTCGGGTGCAAGATAGGTGCACGGTTTGCGCCGAACATACCTAGGCTCGGAAATCATTTTGGACGCACCCGATGGTACTCCTAGGTGACGTTGGGTCAAGTGAATCCGTTTTTGGTCTGTTGGGAGCCAGTGTCGGTGCAAGATAGGTGCACGGTTTGGTGCCGAAACATACCATAGGCTCAGAAATCATTTGGACGCACCCGATGGTACGCCTTGGTGACGTGGGTCAAGTGGAATCTCGTTACGGTCTGTTTGGGAGCCAGTGTCGGTGCAAGATAGGTGCACGGTTTGCGCCAAGTACCGTAGGCTCGAAAATCCTTTTGGAGGCACCCGATGGAACTCCTAGGTGACATGGGTCATGTGGAATCTCGTTTCGGTCCATTTGGAGATAGTGTTAGTGTCGGTGCAAGATAGGTTGCACGATTTGCGATGAACATACCATAGGCTCAGAAATCATTTCGGGACGCAGCCAATTTTACTCCTAGGTGAAGTGGGTCATGTGGAATCTCGTTTCAGTCCGTTGGGAGCCAGTGTCGGTGCAAGATAGGTGCACGGTTTGTGCCGAACATACCTTAGGCTCGGAAGTTGTTTTGGACAAACCCGATGGTACTCCTAGATGACGTGGGTCATTGTTGAATCTCGTTTCGGTCCGTTGGGAGCCAGTGTCGGTGCAAGATAGGTGCACGGTTTGCGCCGAGTGTATACCATAGGCTCAAAATCATTTTGGACACACCCGATGGTACTCCTAGGTGATGTGGGTCATGTGGAATATCGTTTCGGTCCGTTGGGAGCCAGTGTCGGTGCAAGATAGGTGCACGGTTGCGCCGAACGTACCGTAGGCTCAAAAATCCTTTTGGACGCACCAGATGGAACTCCTAGGTAACATGGGTCATGTGGAATCTCGTTCGGTCCATTTGGAGACAGTGTTAGTGTCGGTGCAAGATAGGTGCACGGTTTTGCGCCGAACATACCATAGGCTCGGAAATCATTTTGGACGCACCCGATGGTACTCCTAGGTGACGTGGGTCAAGTGGAATCTCGTTTTGGTCTGTTGGGAGCCAGTGGCGTGCAAGATAGGTGCACGGTTTGTGCCGAACATACCATAGGCTCAGAAATCGTTTTGGACACACCCGATGGTACTCCTAGGTGACGTGGGTCAAGTGGAATCTCGTTTTGGTCTGTTGGGAGACATTGTTAGTGTCTGTGCAAGATAGGTGCACGGTTTTGATCCGAACATACCATAGGCTCAGAAATTGTTTTGGACGCACCCGATGGTACTCTAGGTGACGTGGGGTCAAGTGAATCTCGTTTTGGTCTTGGGAGAAAGTGTCGGTTTGCAAGATAGGTGCACGCTTGTGCCGAACATACCATAGGCTCAGAAATCATTTGGATGCACCCGATGGTACTCCTTGGTGACTGGGTCAGTGGAATCTCATTTCGGTCTGTTGGGAGCCAGTGTCGGTGCAGATAGGTGCACGTTTGCGCCAACGTACCGTAGGCTCAAAATCCTTTTGGACGCACCCGATGGAACTCCTAGAAAACATGGGCCATGTGGAATCTCGTTTCGGTCCATTTGGAGATAGTGTTAGTGTCGGTGCAACATAGGTGCACGATTTGCGTCGAACATACCATAGGCTGAAAATCATTTTTGGACGCACCCGATGGTACTCCTAGGTGACGTGGGTCAAGTGGAATCTCGTTTTGGTCTGTTGGAGCCAGTGTCGTGTGCAAGATAGGTGCACGGTTTTGCCGAACATACCATAGTCTTGAAATCGTTTTGGACGCACCCGATGGTACTCCTAGGTGACGTGGGTCAAGTGGAATCTCGTTTCGGTCTGTTGGGAGACAGGTTGGTGTCGGTGCAAGAGATAGGTGCACGGTTTTCGCCGAGTGTACCATAGCTCAGAAATCATTTTGGACGCACCCAATGGTACTTAGGTGATGAGGCTCAAGTAGAAGCTCATTTCGGTCTTTGGAGTGGTGCTAATGTTGACGCAAGATAGGTGCCGTTTTGCGCCAAACGTACCGTAGATCAGAAATCGTTTGGACGCACCCGATGGTACTCCTAGGTGACGTGGGTCAAGTGGAATCTCGTTTCGGTTGTGGAGCCAGTGACGGTGCAAGATAGGTGCACGGTTGGCGCCGAACATACCATAGGCTCGAAATCGTTTTGGACACACCCATGGTACTCCTAGGTGACGTGGGTCAAGTGGAATCTCGTTTCGGTCTGTTGGGAGCCAGTGTCGGTGCAAGATAGGTGCACGGTTGCGTGAACATACCATAGGCTCGGAAATCATTTTGGACACTCTAATGGAACTCCTAGGTGACGTGGGTCATGGAGTCTATTTCAGTCCGTTGGGAGCCAGTGTCGGTGCAAGATAGGTGCACAGTTTTGCGCCGAAACATATCCATAGGCCTCGGAAATAATTTTGGACGCACCCGATGGTACTCCTAGGCTGACGTGGGTCAAGTGGACTCTCTGTTTTGGTCTTGGTTTTTGGGAGGCCAGTGTCGGTGCAAGATAGGTGCACGGTTGTTGCCGAACATACCATAGGCTCATAAATCATTTTGGACGCACCCCGATGGTACTCCTGGTGGGTGACGTGGGTCAAGGGAATCGCGTTTCGGGTCAGTGTTGGGAGCCAGTGTCGGTGCAAGATAGGTGGCACAGTTTGCGCCAAACGTACCGTAGGCTCGAAAAATCCTTTTGGACGCACCCGATGGAACTCCTAGGTGACATGGGTCATGTGGATCTCATTTCGGTCCTTGGAGATAGTGTTAGTGTCGGTGCAAGATAGGTGCATGATTTGCGATGAACATACCATAGGCTCCCGAAATCATTTTGGACGCACCCGATGGTACTCCTAGGTGACGGGGTCAAGTGGATCTCGTTTTGGTTGTTGGAGCCAAGTGTCGTTGCAAGATAGGTGCACGGTTGTGGAACATACCATAGTCTCAGAAATCGTTTCGGTCTGTTGGAGACAGTGTTGGTGTCGGTGCAAGATAGGTGCACGGTTTACGCCGAGTACCATAGGCTCAAAAATCATTTTGGACGCACCCAATGGTACTCGTAGGTGATGAGGCTCAAGCGGAAGCTCGTTTCGGTTTGTTTGGAGGTGGTGCTAATGTTGAAGCAAGATAGGTGCATGGTTTGCGCCAAACGTACCGTAGGATCAGAAATCGTTTTGGACGCACCCGATGGTACTCCTAGGTGACGTGGGTCAAGTGGAATCTTGTTTCGGTCTGTTGGGAGCCAGTGTCGGTGCAAGATAGGTGCATGGTTGGTGCCGAAACATACCATAGGCTCGAAAATCGTTTTGGACACACCCGATGGTACTCCTAGGTGACGTTGGTCAGTGGAATATCGTTTCGGTCCATTGGGATCCAGTGTTGGTGCAAGATAGGTGCACGGTTTGTTGCCGAACATACCGTAGGCTCGAAAATCCTTTTGGACGCCCCGATGGTACTCCTAGGTGACGTGGGTCATGTGGAGTCTTGTTTCGGTCCGTTGGGAGCCTGTGTCGGTGCAAGATAGGTGCACGGTTTGCGCGAACATACCATAGGCTCGGAAATCGTTTTGGACGCACCCGATGGTACTCCTAGGTGACGTGGGTCATGTGGAATCTCGTTTTGGTCTGTTGGGAGCTACTGTCGGTGCAAGATAGGTGCACGGTTTGCGCCAAACATACCATGGGCTCAGAAATCATTTTGGACGCACCCGATGATACTCCTAGGTGACGTGGGTCGTGTGGAATCACGTTTCGGTCCGTTGGGAGCCAGTGTTGGTGCAAGATAGGTGCACGGTTTGTGCTGAATGTACCGTAGGTAGGCTCAAAATCCTTTTGGATGCACACGATGGAACTCCTAGGTGACATGGGTCATGTGGAATCTCGTTTCGGTCCATTTGGAGACAGTGTTAGTGTCGGTGCAAGATAGGTGCATGGTTTGCGCCGAACATACCATAGGCTCAGAAATCATTTTGGACGCACACCGATGGTACTCCTAGGTGACGTGGTCATGTGGAGTCTCGTTTCGGTCCGTTTGGAGCCAGTGTCAGTGCAAGATAGGTGCGATGGAACTCCAAGGTGACGTGTGGTAATGTGGAATCTCTTTTCGGTTCATTTGGAGACAGTGTTGGTGTCGGTGCAAGATAGGTGCACGGTTTACGCAGAGCGTACCATAGGCTTAGAAATCATTTGGACTCACCCAATGGTACTCGTAGGTGATGAGGCTCAAGCGGAAGCTCGTTTCGGTCTGTTTGGAGGTGGTGCTAATGTTGATGGAAGATAGGTGCATGGCTTGCGCCAAACGTACCGTAGGATTAGAAATCATTTTGGACGCACCCGATGGTACTCCTAGGTGACGTGGGTCAAGTGGAATCTCATTTCGGTCTGTTGGGAGCCAGTGACGGTGCAAGATAGGTGCACGGTTGGCGCCGAACATACCATAGGCTCGGAAATCGTTTTGGACACACCCGATGGTACTCCTAGGTGATGTGGGTCAAGTGGAATCTTGTTTCGGTCTGTTGGGAGCCAGTGTCGGTGCAAGATAGGTGCACGGTTGGCGCCGAACATACCATAGGCTCAGAAATCATTTTGGACACTCCTAATGGAACTCCTAGGTAACGTGGGTCATGTGGAGCCTTGTTTCAGTCCGTTGGGAGCTAGTGTCGGTGCAAGATAGGTGCACGGTTTGCGCCGAACATACCATAGGATCGGAAATCATTTTGGACGCACCCGATGGTACTCCTAGGTGACGTGGGTCAAGTGGAATCTCGTTTTGGTCTGTTGGGAGCCAGTGTCGGTTGCAAGATAGGTGCACGGTTTGTGCCGAACATACCATAGGCTCAGAAATCATTTTGGACGCACCCGATGGTACTCCTTGGTGACCGTGGGTCAAGTGGAATTTCTCGTCTCGGTCTGTTGGAGCGAGCCAGTGTCGGTGCCAAGATAGGTGCACGGTTTGCGCCAAACGTTACCGTTTAGGCCTCGAAAATCCTTTTTGGACGCACCCGATGGAACTCCTAGGTGCATGGGTCATTGTGGAATCTCGTTCGGTCCATTTGGAGATAGTGTTGTGTCGGTGCAAGATAGGTGCCCGATTTGTGTCGAACATACCATAGGCTCGGAAAATCATTTTGGACGCACCCGATGGTACTCCTAGTGACATGGGTCAAGTGGAATCTCAATTTTGGTCAATTGGGAGCTAGTTCGGTGGCAAGATAGGTGCACGGTTTGCGCCGAACATACCGTAGGCTCGAAAATCCTTTTGGACGCCCCGATGGTACTCCTAGGTGACGTGGGTCATGTGGAGTCTCTGTTTTCGGTCCCGTTGGGAGCCAGTAGTCGGTGCAAGATAGGTGCATGGTTTTGCCGCCGAACATACCATAGGCTCGGAAATCATTTTGGACGCACCCGATGGTCTCCTAGGTGACGTGGGTTCATGTGGAATCTCGTTTTGGTCTGTTGGAGCTATGTCGGGTGCACAAGATAGGTGCACGGTTTGCGCCAACACATACCATGGGCTCAGAATCATTTTGGACGCACCCGATGATCCTCCTAGTGACGTGGGTCATGTGGAATCACGTTTTCGGTCCGTTGGGAGCAGTGTTGGTGCAAGACTGGTGCTACGGTTTTGCGCCGAACGTACCGTAGGCTCAAATATCCTTTTGGACGCACCCGATGGAACTCCTAGGTGACATGAGTCATGTGGAATCTCGTTTCGGTCCATTTGGCAGACAGTGTTAGTGTCGGTGCTAAGATAGGTGCATGGTTTTGCGCCGAACATACCATAGGCTTAGAAATCATTTGGACGCACCCGATGGTACTCCTAGGTGACGTGGGTCATGTGGAGTCTCGTTTCGGTCCGTTTGGAGCCAGTGTCGGTGCAAGATTAGGTGCGATGCGAACTCCAAGGTGACGTGGGTATGTGGAATCTCTTTTCGGTTCATTAGAGACAGTGTTGGTGTCGTTGCAAGATAGGTGCACGGTTTTACGCCGAGCGTACCATAGGCTTAGAAATCAATTTTGGACTCACCCCAATGGTACTCGTAGGTGATGAGGCTCTCAAGCGGAAGCTCATTTAGATTGTTTGGAGGTGGTGCTAATGTTGACGCAAGATAGGTGCATGGCTTGCGCCCAAACGTACCGTAGGATTAGACATCGTTTTTGGACGCACCCGATGGTTACTCCTAGGTGGGACGTGGGTAGTGGAATCTCGTTTTGCGGTCTGTTGGGAGCCAGTTGACGGTTGCAGAAGATAGGTGCACGGTTAGACCCGAAATACCATAGGCTCAGAAATCGTTTTGGACACACCGATGGTACTCCTAGGTGACCGTGGTCCAAGTGGAATCTCGTTTCGGTCTGTTGGGAGCTAGTGTCGATGCAAGATAGGTGCACGGTTGGCGCCGAAACATACCATAGCCTCGGAAATCATTTTGGACACACCCGATGGAACTCCTAGGTGACGTGGGTCATGTGGAGTCTTGTTTCGATCACGTGGGAGCCGGTCGGTTGCAAGATAGGTGCACGGTTTGCGCCGAACATACCATATGGCTCAGAAATTGTTTTGGACGCACCCGATGATACTCCTAGGTGACGTGGGTCATGTGGAATCCCGTTTTGGTCCGTTGGGAGCTTAGTGTCAGTGCAAGATAGTGCACGATTTGCGCCGAACCATACCGTAGGGCTCGAACATCGTTTTTGGACGCACCCGATTGTAACTCCTAGGTGACATGGGTCCTGTGGAATCTCGTTTTGGTCCATTTGGAGGACAGGTTAGTGTAGTGCAAGATAGGTGCACGATTGCAACGAACATACCATAGGCTCAGAAATCATTTCGGCACCACAATAATTTTACTCCTAGGTTGAAGTGGTCAGTGTGGAATCTTGTTTTGGTCCGTTGGGAGCCTGTGTGGTTGAAGATAGGTGCCACGGTTTTGTGCCGAACATACACATAGGCTCAGAAGTTGTTTTGGGACGAACCCGATGGTACTCCTAGGTGACGTGGGTCATGTTGAATCTCGTTTCGGTCCGTTGGGAGCCAGTGTCGGTGCAAGATAGGTGCACGGTTTGCGCCGAGTGTACCATAGGCTCAGAAATCATTTTGGACACACCCGATGGTACTCCTAGGTGATGTGGGTCATGTGGAATATCGTTTCGGTCCGTTGGGAGCCAGTGCCGGTGCAAGATAGGTGCACGGTTTGCGCCGAACGTACCGTAGGCTCGAAAATCCTTTTGGACGCACCTGATGGAACTCCTAGGTGACATGGGTCATGTGGAATCTCATTTCGGTCCATTTGGAGACAGTGTTAGTGTCGGTGCAAGATAGGTGCACGGTTTGCGCCGAACATACCATAGGCTCGGAAATCATTTTGGACGCACCCGATGGTAACTCCTAGGTGACGTGGGTCAAGTGGAATCTCGTTTTGGTCTGTTGGGAGCCAGTGTCGGTGCAAGATAGGTGCACGGTTTGTGCCGAACATACCATAGTCTCAGAAATCGTTTTGGACGCTCCCGATGGTACTCCTAGGTGACGTGGGTCAAGTGGAATCTCGTTTCGGTCTGTTGGGAGACAGTGTTGGTGTCGGTGCAAGACAGGTGCACGGTTTGCGCCGAGTGTACCATAGGCCTCAGAAATCATTTTGGACGCACCCAATGGTACTCGTAGGTGATGAGGCTCAAGCGGAAGCTCGTTCGGTCCGTTTGGAGGTGGTGCTAATGTTGACGCAAGATAGGTGCCTGTTTGCGCCAAATGTACCGTAGGATCAGAAATCATTTTGGACGCACCCGATGGTACTCCTAGGTGACGTGGGTCAAGTGGAATCTCGTTTCGGTCTGTTGGGAGCAGTGACGGTGCAAGATAGGTGCACGGTTGGCGCCAAACATACCATAGGCTCGGAAATCGTTTTGGACACACCCGATGGTACTCCTAGGTGATGTGGGTCAAGTGGAATCTCGTTTTGGTCTGTTGGGAGCCAGTGTCGGTGCAAGATAGGTGTACGGCTGGCACCGAACATACCATAGGCTCAGAAATCGTTTGGACACTCCTAATGGAACTCCTAGGTGACGTGGTCATGTGGAGTCTTGTTTCAGTCCGTTGGGAGCTAGTGTCGGTGCAAGATAGGTGCACGGTTTGCGCCGAACATACCATAGGATCGGAAATCATTTTGGACGCACCCGATGGTACTCCTAGGTGACGTGGGTCAAGTGGAATCTCGTTTTTGGTCTGTTGGGAGCCAGTGTCAGTGCAAGATAGGTGCACGGTTTGTGCCGAACATACCATAGGCTCAGAAATCATTTTGGACGCACCCCGATGGTACTCCTTGGTGACGTGGGTCAAGTGGAATCTTCGTTTCGGTCTGTTGGGAGCCAGTGTCGGTGCAAGATAGGTGCACGGTTTGCGCCAAACGTACCGTAGGCTCGAAAATCCTTTTGGACGCACCCGATGGAACTCCTAGGTGACATGGGTCATGTGGAATCTTGTTTCGGTCCATTTGGAGATAGTGTTAGTGTCGGTGCAAGATAGGTGCACGATTTGCGTCGAACATACCATAGGCTCGGAAATCATTTTGGACGCACCCGATGGTACTCCTAGGTGACGTGGGTCAAGTGGAATCTTGTTTTGGTCTGTTGGGAGCCAGTGTCGGTGCAAGATAGGTGCACGGTTTGTGCCGAACATTACCATAGTCTCAGAAATCGTTTTGGACGCACCCGATGGTACTCCTAGGTGACGTGGGTCAAGTGGAATCTCGTTTCGGTCTGTTGGGAGGACAGTGTTGGTTGTCGGTTTTGCACGATAGTTGCATGGTTTGCGCCGAGTGTACCATAGGCTCAGAAATCATTTTGGACGCACCCAATGGTACTCGTAGGTGATGAGGCTCAAGCGGAAGCTCGTTTCGGTCCGTTTGGAGGTGGTGCTATGTTGACGCAAGATAGGTGCCTGTTTTGCGCCAAACGTACCGTAGGATCAGAAATCATTTTTGGACGCACCCGATGTACTCCTAGGTGACGTGGGTCAAGTGGAATCTCGTTTTGGTCTGTTGGGAGGCCAGTGACGGTGCAAGCTAGGTTGCACAGTTGGCGCCGAAGCATACCATAGGCTCGGAAATCGTTTTGGACACACCCGATGGTACTCCTAGGTGACGTGGGTCAAGTGGAATCTCGTTTCGGTCTGTTGGGAGCCAGTGTCGGTGCAAGATATGTGCACGGTTGGCGCCGAACATCCATAAGCTCGGAAATCGTTTTGGACACTCCTAATGGAACTCCTAGGTGACGTGGGTCATGTGGAGTCTTGTTTCAGTCCGTTGGGAGCCAGTGTCGGTGCAAGATAGGTGCACGGTTTGCGCCGAACATACCATAGGCTCGGAAATCATTTTCGACGCACCCGATGGTACTCCTAGGTGATGTGGGTCAAGTGGAATCTCGTTTCGGTCTGTTGGGAGCCAATGACAGTGCAAGATAGGTGCACGGGTTGGCACCGAACATACCATAGGCTCGGAAATTGTTTTGGACACACCCGATGGTGCTCCTAGGTGACGTGGGTCAAGTGGAATCTCGTTTCGGTCTGTTGGGAGCCAGTGTCGATGCAAGATAGGTGCATGGTTGGCGCCGAACGTACCGTAGGCTCGAACATCGTTTTGGATGCACCCGATGGAACTCCTAGGTGACGTGGGTCATGTGGGAGTCTTGTTTCAGTCCGTTGGGAGCCAGTGTCGGTGCAAGATAGGTGCACGGTTTGCGCCGAACATACCATAGGCTCGGAAATCATTTTGGACGCACTCGATGGTACTCCTAGGTGACGTGGGTCAAGTGGAATCTCGTTTTGGTCTGTTGGGAGCCAGTGTCGGTGCAAGATAGGTGCACGGTTTGTGCCGAACATACCATAGGCTCAGAAATCATTTTGGACGCACCCGATGGTACTCCTTGGTGACGTGGGTCAAGTGGAATCTCGTTTCGGTCTGTTGGGAGCCAGTGTCGGTGCAAGATAGGTGCACGGTTTGCGCCAAACGTACCATAGGCTCGAAAATCCTTTGGACGCACCCGATGGAACTCCTAGAAAACATGGGCCATGTGGAATCTCGTTTCGGTCCATTTGGAGATAGTGTTAGTGTCAGTGCAAGATAGGTGCACGATTTGCGTCAAACATACATAGGCTCGGAAATCATTTTGGACGCACCCGATGGTACTCCTAGGTGACCTGGGTCAAGTGGAATCTTGTTTTGGTCTGTTGGGAGCCAGTGGTCGTTGCAAGATAGGTGCACGGTTTGTGCCGAACATACCATAGTCTTAGAAACTGTTTTGGACACACCCGATGGTACTCCTAGGTGACGTGGGTCAAGTGGAATCTCGTTTCGGTCTGTTGGGAGACAGTGTTGGTGTCGGTGCAAGATAGGTGCACGGTTTTCGCCGAGTGTTACCATAGGCTCAGAAATCATTTTGGACGCACCCAATGGGTACTCGTAGGTGATGAGGCTCAAGCTGAAGCTCATTTCGGTCCGTTTGGAGGTTGGTGCTAATGTTTGACGCAAGATAGGTGCTTGTTTTGCGCCAAACGTACCGTAGGATCAGAAATCGTTTTGGACGCACCCGATGGGTACTCTAGGTCCACGTGGGTCAGGTGGAATCTCGTTTCGGTCGGGTTGGGAGCCAGTGACGGTGCAAGATAGGTGCACGGTTGGAGCCGAACATACCATAGGCTCGGAAATCGTTTTGGACACACCCGATGTACTCCTAGGTGACGTGGGTCAAGTGGAATGCTCGTTTCGGTCTGTTGGGAGCCAGTGTCGGTGGCAAGATAGGTGCACGGTTGGCGCCGAACATACCATAGGCTTACAAATCATTTTGGGACGCACCCAATGGTACTCGTAGGTGATGAGGCTCAAGCGGAAGCTCGTTTCGGTCCGTTTGGAGGTGGTGCTATGTCTGACGCAAGATAGGTGCCTGTTTGCGCCAAACGTACCGTAGGATCGAAATCATTTTTGGACGCAACCCGATGGTAAGTACTCCTAGTGACGTGGTCAAGTGGAATCTTGTTTTCGGTCATGTTGGGAGCAGTGACGGTGCAAGATAGGTGCACGGTTGGCGCCAACATACCATAGGCTTCGGAAATCGTTTTGGACACACCCGATGGTACTCCTAGGGTGACCGTGGGTCAAGTGGAATCTCGTTTCGGTCTGTTGGGAGGCCGTGTCGATGCAAGATAGGTTGCACGGTTGGCGCCGAACGTATCGTAGGCTCGAAACAGCATTTTGGATGCACCCGATGGAACTCCTAGGTGACGTGGGTCATGTGGCGTCTTGTTTCAGTCCGTTGGTGAGCCAGTGTCGGTGCAAGATAGGTGCACGGTTTTGCGCCGAACATACCATAGGCTCGGAAATCATTTTGGACGCACCCGATGGTACTCCTAGGTGACGTGGGTCAAGTGGAATCTCGTTTTGGTCTGTTGGGAGCCAGTGTCGGTGCAAGATAGGTGCACGGTTTGTGCCGAACATACCATAGGCTCAGAAATCATTTTGGACGCACCCGATGGTACTCCTTGGTGACGTGGGTCAAGTGGAATCTCGTTACGGTCTGTTGGGAGCCAGTGTCGGTGCAAGATAGGTGCAACGGTTGCGCCAAACGTACCGTAGGCTCGAAAATCCTTTGGACGCACCCGATGGAACTCCTAGGTGACATGGGTCATGTGGAATCTCGTTCGGTCCATTTGGAGATAGTGTTAGTGTCGGTGCAAGATAGGTGCACGATTTGCGATGAACATACCATAGGCTCAGAAATCATTTCGGACGCAGCCAATTTACTCCTAGGTGAAGTGGGTCATGTGAAATCTCGTTTCAGTCCGTTGGGAGCCAGTGTCGGTGCAAGATAGGTGCACGGTTTGTGCCGAACATACCTTAGGCTCGGAAGTTGTTTTGGACAAACCCGATGGTACTCCTAGATGACGTGGGTCATGTTGAATCTCGTTTCGGTCCGTTGGGAGCCAGTGTCGGTGCAAGATAGGTGCACGGTTTGCGCCGAGTGTACCATAGGCTCAGAAATCATTTTGGACACACCCGATGGTACTCCTAGGTGATGTGGGTCATGTGGAATATCGTTTCGGTCCGTTGGGAGCCAGTGTCGGTGCAAGATAGGTGCACGGTTTGCGGCCGAACGTACCGTAGGCTCAAAAATCCTTTTGGACGCACCAGATGGAACTCCTAGGTAACATGGGTCATGTGGAATCTCGTTTCGGTCCATTTGGAGACAGTGTTAGTGTCGGTGCAAGATAGGTGCACGGTTTGCGCCGAACATACCATAGGCTCGGAAATCATTTTGGACGCAACCCGATGGTACTCCTAGGTGACGTGGTCAAGTGGAATCTCGTTTGGTCTGTTGGGAGCCAGTGGCGTGCAAGATAGGTGCACGGTTTGTGCCGACATACCATAGGCTCAGAAATCGTTTTGACACACCCGATGGTAATCCTAGGTGACGTGGGTCAGTGGAATCTCGTTTTGGTCTGTTGGGAGACAGTGTTAGTGTCTGTGCAAGATAGGTGCACGGTTTGATCCGAACATACATAGGCTCAGAAATTGTTTTGGACGCACCCGATGGTACTCCTAGGTGACGTGGGTCAAGTGGAATCTCGTTTTGGTCTGTTGGGAGCCAGTGTCGGTGCAAGATTAGGTGCACGGCTTGTGCCGAACATACCATAGGCTAGAATCATTTGGATGCACCCGATGGTACTTCCTTGGTGGACGTGGGTCAAGTGGAATCTCATTTCGGTCTGTTGGGACCAGTGTCGGTGCAAGATAGGTGCACGGTTTGCGCCAAACGTACCGTAGGCTCGAAAAATCCTTTTGGACGCACCCGAGGGAACTCCTAGAAACATGGGCCATGTGGAATCTCGTTTCGGTCCATTTGGAGATAGTGTTAGTGTCGGTGCAACATAGGTGCACGATTTGCGTCGAACATACCATAGGCTCGAAAATCATTTTGGACGCACCCGATGGTACTCCTAGGTGACGTGGGTCAAGTGGAATCTCGTTTTGGTCTGTTGGGAGCCAGTGTCGTTGCAAGATAGGTGCACGGTTTGTGCCGAACATACCATAGTCTTAGAAATCGTTTGGACGCACCCGATGGTACTCCTAGGTGACGTGGGTCAAGTGGAATCTCGTTTCGGTCTGTTGGGAGACAGTGTTGGTGTCGGTGCAAGATAGGTGCACGGTTTTCGCCGAGTGTACCATAGGCTCAGAAATCATTTTGGACGCACCCAATGGTACTCGTAGGTGATGAGGCTCAAGTAGAAGCTCATTTCGGTCCGTTTGGAGGTGGTGCTAATGTTGACGCAAGATAGGTGCCTGTTTTGCGCCAAAACGTACCGTAGGATCAGAAATCGTTTTGGACGCACCGATGGTACTTCCTAGGTGACGTGGGGTCAAGCGGAATCTCGTTTCTGTCTGTTGGGAGCCAGTGACGGTGCAAGATAGTGCACGGTTGAGCCGAACATACCATAGGCTCGGAAATCGTTTTTGGGACACACCCGATGGTACTCCTAGGTGACGTGGGTCAAGTGGAATCTCATTTCGGTCTGTTGGGAGCCAGTGTCGGTGGCAAGATAGGTGCCCGGTCGGCGCCGAACATACCATAGGCTCAGAAATCATTTTGGACGCACCCAATGGTACCTCGTAGGTGATGAGGCTCAAGCGAAGCTCGTTTCGGTCCGTTGGAGGTGGTGCCTAATGTACGCAGATAGGTGCCTGTTTGTGCCAAACGTACCGTAGGATCAGAAATCATTTTGGACGCACCCGATGGTACTCCTAGGTGACGTGGGTCAAGTGGAATCTCGTTTCGGTCTGTTGGGAGCCAGTTACGGTGCAAGAATAGGTGCACGGGTTGGCGCCAACATACCATAGGCTCGGAAATCGTTTTGGGACACACCCGATGGTAACTCCTAGGTTGACGTGGGTCAAGTGGAATCTCGTTTCGGTCTGTTGGGAGGCAGTGTCGATGCAAGATAGGTGCACGGTTGGCGCCGAACGTACCGTAGGCTCGAACATCATTTTGGATGCACCCGATGGAACTCCTAGGTGACGTTGGGTCATGTGGCATCTTGTTTCAGGTCCGTTTGGGAGCCAGTGTCGGTGCAAGATAGGTGCACGGTTTGCGCCGAACATACCATAGGCTCGGAAATCATTTTGGACGCACCCGATGGTACTCCTAGGTGACGTGGGTCAAGTGGAATCTCGTTTTGGTCTGTTGGGAGCCAGTGTCGGTGCAAGATAGGTGCACGGGTTTGTGCCGAACATACCATAGGCTCAGAAATCATTTTGGACGCACCCGATGGTACTCTTGGTGACGTGGGTCAAGTGGAATCTCATTTCGGTCTGTTGGGAGCCAGTGTCGGTGCAAGATAGGTGCACGGTTTGCGCCAAACGTACCGTAGGCTCGAAAATCCTTTGGACGCACCCGATGGAACTCCTAGGTGACATGGGTCATGTGGAATCTCGTTTCGGTCCATTTGGATATAGGGTTAGTGTCGGTGCAAGATAGGTGCACGATTTGCGATGAACATACCATAGGCTCAGAAATCATTCGGACGCACCCAATTGTACTCCTAGGAGAAGTGGGGTCATGTGGAATCTCGTTCAGTCCGTTGGGAGCCAGTGTCGGTGCAAGATAGGTGCACGGTTTGTGCCGAACATACCTTAGGCTCGGAAGTTGTTTTGGACAAACCCGATGGTACTCCTAGATGACGTGGGTCATGTTGAATCTCGTTTCGGTCCGTTGGGAGCCAGTGTCGGTGCAAGATAGGTGCACGGTTTGCGCCGAGTGTACCATAGGCTCAGAAATCATTTTGGACACACCCGATGGTACTCCTAGGTGATGTGGGTCATGTGGGAATATCGTTTCGGTCCGTTGGGAGCCAGTGTCGGTGGCAAGTAAGGTGCACGGTTTGCGCCGAACGTAACCGTAGGCTCAAAAATCCTTTGGACGCACCAGATGGAACTCCTAGGTAACATGGGTCATGTGGAATCTCGTTTCGGTCCATTTGGAGACAAGTGTTAGTGTCGGTGCAAGATAGGTGCACGGTTTGCGCCGAACATACCATAGGCTCGGAAATCATTTTGGACGCACCCGATGGTACTCCTAGGTGACGTGGGTCAAGTGGAATCTCGTTTTGGTCTGTTGGGAGCCAGTGGCGTGCAAGATAGGTGCACGGTTTGTGCCGAACATACCATAGGCTTCAGAAATCGTTTTGGACACACCCGATGGTACTCCTAGGTGACGTGGGGTCAAGTGGAATCTCGTTTTGGTCTGTTGGGAGACAGTGTTAGTGTCTGTGCAAGATAGGTGGCACGGTTTGATCCGAACATACCATAGGCTCAGAAATTGTTTTGGACGCACCCGATGGTACTCCTAGGTGACGTGGGTCAAGTGGAATCTCGTTTGGTCTGTTGGGAGCCAGTGTCGGTGCAAGATAGGTGCACGGCTTGTGCCGAACATACCATAGGCTCAGAAATCATTTTGGATGCACCCGATGGTACTCCTTGGTGACGTGGGTCAAGTGGAATCTCATTTCGGTCTGTTGGGAGCCAGTGTCGGTGCAAGATAGGTGCACGGTTTTGCGCCAAACGTACCGTAGGCTCAAAAATCCTTTTGGGACGCACCCGATGGAACTCCTAGAAAAACATGGGGCCATGTGGAATCTCGTTTCGGTCCATTTGGAGATAGTGTTAGTGTCGGTGCAACATAGGTGCACGATTTGCGTCGAACATACCATAGGCCTCGAAAATCATTTTGGGACGCACCCGATGGTACTCCTAGGTGACGTGGGTCAAGTGGAATCTCGTTTTGGTCTGGGAGCCAGTGTCGTTGCAAGATAGGTGCACGGTTTGTGCCGAACATACCATAGTCTTAGAAATCGTTTTGGACGCACCCGATGGTACTCCTAGGTGACGTGGGTCAAGTGGAATCTCGTTTCGGTCTGTTGGGAGACAGTGTTGGTGTCGGTGCAAGATAGGTGCACGGTTTTCGCCGAGTGTACCATAGGCTCAGAAATCATTTTGGACGCACCCAATGGTACTCGTAGGTGATAGGCTCAAGTAGAAGCTCTTTCGGTCCGTTTGGAGGTGGTGCTAATGTTGACGCAAGATAGGTGCCTGTTTTGCGCCAAACGTACCGTAGGATCAGAAATCGTTTTGGACGCACCCGATGGTACTCCTAGGTGACGTGGGTCAAGCGGAATCTCGTTTCGGTCTGTTGGGAGCCAGTGACGGTGCAAGATAGGTGCACGGTTGAGCCGAACATACCATAGGCTCGGAAATCGTTTTGGACACACCCGATGGTACTCCTAGGTGACGTGGGTCAAGTGGAATCTCATTTCGGTCTGTTGGGAGCCAGTGTGTCGGTGCAAGATAGGTGCACGGTTGGCGCCGAACATACCATAGGCTCAGAAATCATTTTGGACGCACCCAATGGTACTCGTAGGTGATGAGGCTCAAGCGGAAGCTCGTTCGTCCGTTTGGAGGTGGTGTAATGTGACGCAAGATAGGTGCCTGTTTTGGTGCCAAACGTACCGTAGGATCAGAAATCATTTTGGACGCACCCGATGGTACTCCTAGGTGACGTGGGTCATGTGGAATCTCGTTTCGGTCGTTGGGAGCCAGTGACGGTGCAAGATAGGTGCACGGTTTGGCGAACATACCATAGGCTCGGAAATCGTTTTGGACACAACCCTGTACTCCTACTGTAGGACGTGGGTCATGTGAATCTCGTTTCGGTCCGTTGGGAGCCAGTGTCGGTGCAAGATAGGTGCACGGTTTGCGCCGACGTACCGTAGGCTCGAAATCATTTTGGACACCCGATGGAACTCCTAGGTGACGTGGGTCATGTGGAATCTTGTTTCGGTCCGTTGGGAGCCAGTGTCGGTGCAAGATAGGTGCACGGTTTGCGCCGAACATACCATAGGCTCAAAATCCTTTTGGACGCACCGATGGTACTCCTAGGTGACGTGGGTCAAGTGGAATCTCGTTTCGGTCTGTTGGGAGCAGTGTCGGTGCAAGATAGGTGCACGGTTTGCCGAACATACCATAGGCTCGAAATCATTTTGGACGCACCCGATGGTACTCCTAGGTGACGTGGGTCAAGTGGAATCTCGTTTCGGTCTGTTGGGAGCCAGTGTCGTGCAAGATAGGTGCACGGTTTGCGCCAAATACCATAGGCTCAGAAAATCGTTTTGGACGCACCCGATGGACTCCTAGGTGACGTGGGTCAAGTGGAATCTCGTTTCGGTCTTTGGGAGATAGTGTTGTGTCGGTGCAAGATAGGTGCACGGTTTGCGTGAACCTACCATAGGCTCAGAAATCATTTTGGACGCACCAATGGTACTCCTAGGTGAAGTGGGTCAAGTGGAATCTCGTTTCGGTCCGTTGGAGCCAGTGTCGGTGCAAGATAGGTGCCGGTTTGCCGAAATACCTTAGGATCAGACATTTTGGACACCCGATGGTACTCCTAGGTGACGTGGGTCAAGTGGAATCTCGTTTCGGTCTGTTGGGAGCCAGTGTCGGTGCAAGATAGGTGCACGGTTGCGCCATACCATAGGCTCAGGAAATCGTTTTGGACACACCCGATGGTACTCCTAGGTGATGTGGGTCATGTGGAATCTCGTTTCGGTCCGTTGGGAGCCAGTGTCGGTGCAAGATAGGTGCACGTTTGCGCCGAACATACCATAGGCTCAAAATCGTTTTGGACGCACCAGATGGAACTCCTAGGTGACGTGGGTCATGTGGAATCTCGTTTCGTCCATTTGAGCAGTGTAGTGTCGGTGCAAGATAGGTGCACGGTTTGCGCCGAACATACCATAGGCTCGGAAATCATTTTGGAGCACCCGATGGTACTCCTAGGTGACGTGGGTCAAGTGGAATCTCGTTTCGGTCTGTTGGGAGCCAGTGTCGGTGCAAGATAGGTGCACGGTTGGCCGAACATACCATAGGCTCAGAAATCATTTTGGACGCACCCGATGGTACTCCTAGGTGACGTGGGTCAAGTGGAATCTCGTTTCGGTCTGTTGGGAGCCAGTGTCGGTGCAAGATAGGTGCATGGTTTGTGCCGAACATACCATAGGCTCGAAATCCTTTGGACGCACCCGATGGAACTCCTAGGTGACGTGGGTCATGTGGAATCTCGTTTCGGTCTGTTGGGAGCCAGTGTCGGTGCAAGATAGGTGCACGGTTTGCGCCGAACATACCATAGGCTCAAAATCATTTTGGACGCACCCGATGGTACTCCTAGGTGACGTGGGGTCAAGTGGAATCTCGTTTCGGTCTGTTGGGAGCCAGTGTCGGTGCAAGATAGGTGCACGGTTGCGCCAACGTACCGTAGGCTCAGAAATCATTTTGGACGCACCCGATGGTACTCCTAGGTGACATGGGTCAAGTGGAATCTCGTTTCGGTCCATTGGAGAAGTGTTAGTGTCGGTGCAAGATAGGTGCACGATTTGCGTCGAACATACCATAGGCTCGAAATCATTTTGGACGCACCCGATGGTACTCCTAGGTGACGTGGGTCAAGTGGAATCTCGTTTTGGTCTGTTGGGAGCCAGTGTCGTTGCAAGATAGGTGCACGGTTTGTGCCGAACATACCATAGTCTCAGAAATCGTTTTGGACGCACCCGATGGTACTCCTAGGTGACGTGGGTCAAGTGGAATCTCGTTTCGGTCTGTTGGGAGACAGTGTTGGTGTCGGTGCAAGATAGGTGCACGGTTTGCGCCGAGTGTACCATAGGCTCAGAATCATTTTGGACGCACCCAATGGTACTCATAGGTGATGAGGCTCAAGCGGAAGCTCGTTTCGGACCGTTTGGAGGTGGTGCTAATGTTGACGCAAGATAGGTGCCTATTTTGCGCCAAACGTACCGTAGGATCAGAAATCGTTTTGGACGCACCCGATGGTACTCCTCGGTGACATGGGTCAAGTGGAATCTCGTTTTGGTCTATTGGGAGCCAGTGACGGTGCAAGATAGGTGCACGGTTGGCGCCGAACATACCATAGGCTCAAATCGTTTTGGACACACCCGATGGTACTCCTAGGTGACGTGGGTCAAGTGGAATCTCGTTTCGGTCTGTTGGGAGCCAGTGTCGGTGCAAGATAGGTGCACGGTGGCGCTGAACATACCATAGGCTCGAAATCATTTCGGACGCACCCATTTTACTCCTAGGTGAAGTGGGTCATGTGAATCTCGTTTCAGTCCGTTGGGAGCCAGTGTCGGTGCAAGATAGGTGCACGGTTTTGTGCCGAACATACCGTAGGCTCGGAAGTTGTTTTGGACGAACCCGATGGTACTCCTAGGTGACGTGGGTCATGTTGAATCTCGTTTCGGTCCGTTGGGAGCCAGTGTCGGTGCAAGATAGGTGCACGGTTTGCGCCGAGTGTACCATAGGCTCAGAAATCATTTTGGACACACCCGATGGTACTCGTAGGTGATGTGGGTCATGTGGAATATCGTTTCGGTCCGTTGGGAGCAGTGTCGGTGCAAGATAGGTGCACGGTTTGCGCCAACGTACCGTAGGCTCAAAAATCCTTTTGGACGCACCAGATGGACTCCTAGGTACATGGGTCATGTGGAATCTCGTTTCGGTCCATTTGGAGACAGTGTTAGTGTCGGTGCAAGATAGGTGCACGATTTGCGTCGAACATACCATAGGCTCCGAAATCATTTTGGACGCACCCGATGGTACTCCTAGGTGACGTGGGTCAAGTGGAATCTCGTTTTGGTCTGTTGGGAGCCAGTGTCGTTGCAAGATAGGTGCACGGTTTGTGCCGAACATACCATAGTCTCAGAAACGTTTTGGACGCACCCGATGGTACTCCTAGGTGACGTGGGTCAAGTGGAATCTCGTTTCGGTCTGTTGGGAGACAGTGTTGGTGTCGGTGCAAGATAGGTGCACGGTTTGCGCCGAGTGTACCATAGGCTCAGAAATCATTTTGGACGCACCCATGGTACTCATAGGTGATGAGGCTCAAGCGGAAGCTCGTTTCGGACCGTTTGGTGGTGCTAATGTTGACGCAAGATAGGTGCCTGTTTTGCGCCAAACGTACCGTAGGATCAGAAATCGTTTTGGACGCACCCGATGGTACTCCTAGTGACATGGGTCAAGTGGAATCTCGTTTGGGTCTGTTGGGAGCCAGTGACGGTGCAAGATAGGTGCACGGTTGGCGCCGAACATACCATAGGCTCGGAAATCATTTTGGACACACCCGATGGTACTCCTAGGTGACGTGGGTCAAGTGGAATCTCGTTTCGGTCTGTTGGGAGCCAGTGTCGGTGCAAGATAGGTGCACGGTTGGCGCTGAACATACCATAGGCTCGGAAATCATTTTGGACACTCCTAATGGAACTCCTAGGTGACGTGGGTCATGTGGAGTCTTATTTCAGTCCGTTGGGAGCCAGTGTCGGTGCAAGATAGGTGCACAGTTTGCGCCGAACATACCATAGGCTCGGAAATCATTTTGGACGCACCCGATGGTACTCCTAGGTGACGTGGGTCAAGTGGAATCTCGTTTTGGTCTGTTGGGAGCCAGTGTCGGTGCAAGATAGGTGCACGGTTTGTGCCGAACATACCATAGGCTCAGAAATCATTTTGGACGCACCCGATGGTACTCCTTGGTGACGTGGGTCAAGTGGAATCTCGTTTCGGTCTGTTGGGAGCCAGTGTCGGTGCAAGATAGGTGCACGATTTGCGATGAACATACCATAGGCTCAGAAATCATTTCGGACGCACCCAATTTTACTCCTAGGTGAAGTGGGTCATGTGGAATCTCGTTTTAGTCCGTTGGGAGCCAGTGTCGGTGCAAGATAGGTGCACGGTTTGTGCCGAAC
>NW_027098541.1:0-120000 GCF_019320115.1 Miscanthus floridulus | reverse complement strand
AGGCAGTGTCCGGTCGAATCCAGTAAGGTTCTAGAGAAAGAAATCTGTGACCAGACGCGTCCGGTCTATACTGACTGGACCCAGAGGATCCAATGTCCGGTTGAGTACAGTAAGCATCCAGTGAGGGTTTAATGCGGCCGGACGCGTCCGATCAGTGGTGATTGGACCCTGCTAGCGTCCGATCAACACTTAAACACTGGTGTGCGGGTTGAACTGATCGGAGCGTCCAGTCAATATGACCAGAGCGTTCGGTCACTCCGCAGAAGCTCATAACGGTTCGTTTTTTAGGCTACCTTATAAATAGAAGCTCCACTCGTATGTGGAGTTACTTTTGCTCATTCTAACAGCTGAGAAACACATTTGTGAGTGCCAAGAAGAGCAAGGTCCTAGTGAGGTGATTGAGATTCGTGAATCCAAGAGAGTAGCCTCATTAGTGAATCAAGAGTAGCAAAGTGTGCATCCACCGTTCTCATTAGGCTTCGCGTGGTCAAGTGAGAGTTTGTGCTTGTTACTCTTGGTGATCACCATCACCTAGACAACTTGGTGGTGATTGGGAGCTTGGTGATCACCCAGCGGAGCTTGTGGGTGACCCAACTCAAGTTGTGAGCAGTTTTGGGTGATTCGCCGCGACGGAGTGTCGAAGAATCAACCCGTAGAGAGCACTTGATCCTTGCACGGATCAAGGGGGAGCTACACCCTTGTGCGGGTGCTCCAATGAGGACTAGTGGGGAGTGGCAACTCTCCGATACCTGGGCAAAATATCGCCGCGTTCCTCTCTCTCTATTTACTTTGAGCATTTACTTTGAGCAATTCAATACTTGTCTTTACATTCATAGAATTGCCATGCTAGAGTAAGTTTGGAACATAGGTTGCAAGTTTGTTGTGCGTTAGATTAATAGAAACACTTTTCTAGGCACAAGGGGTTAATTGGGCTAATCATAGGATTTAATTATTGCAAGAAAATTTAGAATTAGCCCAATTCATCGCCCCCCCCCCCTCTTGGGCATCTTGATCCTTTCAATTGGTATCGGAGCCTCGTGCTCACGTTTTTAAGCTTAACCGCTTAGAGCAAGATGTCTCACGGAGATGGACCTCCTCCTATCTTTGAGGGAGATGACTTTCCAAATTGGAAAATCCACATGGAGGCATACTTAGAAGCTCTAGACGTTGGTATTCTTAGAGCCGCCTCACAAGGCTTCCCAAAACCTCAGGATGCTACTAACTTACAAGGCGATGAGGTTAATTATGAAAAATGGAATGCAAAGGCTCAAAACACCATCTTTAGAGGCCTTTGCAAAGATGTGTTCAACCGCGTAAGGAACCACAAAGACGCCCATGCACTCTGGTCGGACATTTGTGCGCTCCATGAGGGAACCAAGAGTGAGCGTGAGAAACGCTATCATCTTGTGATTAAAAAGCTAAATTCATTTGAGATGCTTCCCAAAGAATGTGCTAACGAGATGTATTCACGTTTGAATGTTCTTGTAGAGGAAGTCAATGGGCTTGGACTTACTCAAATGTCACCATCCGATGTTGTGAGAAAGATCTTGAGTGTCCTTCCCATTGACAAATATGGGCATATTGTGACCGTGTTACACCAAGGTGATCTTTCCACCGCTACACCGACACAAATCTTGGGAAAGATCAATGCTCATGAGATGTACATGCACATCACGCCACAAGATGGCTCATCCTCTACCAAGAAGAAAGAGAAGGACTTAGCATTCAAAGCTAGCCAAGACAAGGGCAAAGCAAGAATTGAGTATGAGAGCTCAAGTGATGAAGAAGATGAAGATGAAAATCTTGCTCTCATGGTGAAGAAAGCCGCCAAGATGCTAAAGAAGCTAAACAAGAGTGGCATCAAGTTTGACGGCAAGAAGAAGTTCTTCACAAGCTCTAGAAGAAAGCCAATCTCCAAAATGGATTGCTTCAATTGTGGTGAACTTGGTCATCTAGCACATCAATGCCCCAAGCCCAAGAAAGACAAGTTCAAGAACAAGAACAAGGGCAAGAAAGATGATTCAAGTAATGAAGATGAAGATGAGAAAAAGAAGAACAAGCCATACAAGAAGAGAGATGGCAAAAAGACGGACTTCCACAAGAAGAAGAAGAGTGGAAAGGCCTACATCATTGGTGATTGGCTCACGGACATTGATTCATCTAGTGGGCAAGGTCCTAGTGAGGTGATTGAGATTCATGAATCCAAGAGAGTAGCCTCATTAGTGAATCAAGAGTAGCAAAGTGTGCATCCATCATTCTTATTAGGCTTCGCGTGGTCAAGTGAGAGTTCGTGCTTATTACTCTTGGTGATCGCCATCACCTAGACGGCTTGGTGGTGATTGGGAGCTTGGTGATCACCTGGCGGAGTTTGTGGGTGACCCAACTCAAGTTGTGAGCGATTTTGGGTGATTCACTGCGACAGGTGTCGAAGAATCAACCTGTAGAGAGCACTTGATCCTTGCATGGATCAAGGGGGAGCTACACCCTTGCGCGGGTGCTCCAACGAGGACTAGTGGGGAGTGGCGACTCTCCGATACCTCGGCAAAACATCGCCGCATTCCTCTCCCTCTATTTACTTTGAGCTTTTACTTTGAGCATTTACTTTGAGCAATTCAATACTTGTCTTTACATTCATAGAATTGCCATGCTAGAGTAAGTTTGGAACATAGTGCCGGGTACCACGAGAAGGGGTCCCCTAAGCAACGATCAAAAAAATCGCTTAGACCCTGTCAAAGTCAAAACTGAGGGACAACTATTGGCCGAACCCTAGCCGTGTCTAAAGCCACTGACTCTTCGCCTTGCCAGAGGCCTCGCATGAGAGGCCTCAGACGGCCTGCCAGTTTTTCATCTCGCTCGAGGCCTCGCTCGGAGGGCCTCGGCCGAGGAACCAATTCCCCAACTCGCCCGAGGCCCCACGCGTACAGCCTCGGACAAGACACCGATTCTTCGCCTCGCTCAAGGCCGGCTCGGCAAAACAACCCCGTCACCTCGACCAACTTCTCGGACAAGACATCACGTCCGACCAGCGCGTTCGACCACTCCTGCGATATCAGCCGAACGACGGTTCGATGCAATGGCTGGCCGAATGGACACCGGTCACATCGACGCCACGCCATCCACGACTGGACAGGGGTTACCGACCACTATGCTTGGTATTGTGTCCACGACTAGTGCCTGTACTGCACTGTGCTACCTAACCCCTACTCCAGAAACAACGTGGCGTGGGGAGTCAAGTCCAGGTTACTATAGCCTTAGAATCAGTGTACAGAACCAACTACTCCTGCCACACCACAGCAGTCTACTCCGGGGGCTCGGCAACCTCGGGATTCATGCCTACCGAGCCCCCTATGACGGCTCGGCCTCGGCACCAACTGGGCCTCGGCTCCTCACGCAGTTAGCGCACAGCAGCCAACACGTTGCTCGCCAGGCCCTACGTCCATCCATCACTGGAGCTCCCACGCCGCACAAGATCGGATGTGATCGGCGCATTGCTCCAGCACTCAAGGGCGAGATGTCTCCATCAACCATGCTGTCATAGTAATAGGCTACAAGGCTCAGACATGCCGCCCCTGTTTGCACGACACCGCATAGTTAACACATGTATCACCCCTGTCCCCCCTTCAACTATAAAAGGGAGGGATTTGGGGCCGTTTTGGGACGAGAGACAGACAGGTTCATGAGGTAGACGAACACACACTCGACTTTCTATAATGCGCACACTCCTCCGCTGCCTGAGATCAACATCTCAAGCAATCCATGCCGCTCCACGTGGAGACCTAGGTCTATCTCCCTCTCTTGCCCTACTTGTAACCCCCTACTACGAGCATTTCGGTGCAAGGAATACAAGATCGATCTCTCAGACTGGACGTAGGGCACCCATTGCCTAAACCAGTATAAACCTTGTGTCTCTTTGCATCACCATCCAGGATTAGGGGCACGCAGCACGTTTTTACTAGTTGGTTGAGGGCCCGCCGGTCCAAAACACCGACAGTTGGCGCGCCAGGTAGGGGCTCTGTGTGTCAGCTTCATCTCCCTAACAAGTTCCGGATGGCAGATCCCGTACGACCACTGCATCTCGGCACGGTGATCTGGTTCGGGAGCCTAGAGTTCATGTCTCTAGGATGTGAGTACGATATGGTACTTCTCACACCCCGAGCCCCACTGACCGATGACGACGTCACGCACCTATAGCCTAGGCACAGGCGGCGCCCGGGCGGCCGCTCTCGTCGCGCTCGCTAGGCACGATGCGAGTGGGGCCACCCCGACACCACGCGAACTTAGGGCGACACGCCGCTCTCCACCAGTATCCCACCCCCAGCTGTTGGCACAAGGTCCCTAGTTGGGGACCTGTCTAGCCTAAGCCTGGACAGGGGAAAGATGCCAGTGGCGCACGACGATGCCTCAACATCGAGCTCTGCCCCGCCATGTCCTGAGGAGTCCACTCCGGTGGAGCAAGGCTCGGCAATGGCACCATCCCCGTATCCCTTCAGGTTGAGAAATGTCGCCGCCACCTATCCTTCTGCCTATGCTTCTGCTCACACAGAGCCCTCAAGACGCCACCAATGCTTCACCCTCGATTTCGGCACCACGACTTCGACTCACTCCCACGCTGACTCCTCAGAGGAGGATGAGGCGTGGGCCGGAGCAGACTTCTCCGAACTTCACGACCCTGAAGCCATGCGTCGCTTCCGGGCTGTGAGCGACTATTGCTTTGGCTACTCTGACTCTGACAACAAGGGCACTTATGATCCCATTTGCGAGTGCTTCCACATTGGACTCGGGATGCCAAGCACGGGCGATGAGGACGAGGGGGCAGGCAACCGTACCCTGCTTCGCCAAGGAGCAGGCGATGCCACGCCCTCACGCATTGTCCCACCAACAGCATGGAATGAGAACCTTGCCCTTGGACAACTTCGATGCCTAGACCTAGAGCAGCTCCGTGAGCTTCAGGCCAAGGTCAAGCAAGATCGACTCCTTCTGCAATAGCTCCGAGACACTCTCGAGCAGGAGCAGCAGGGTTGTGGTGATGGCAGAGGAGCCCGGTGGAGGGCCCACGATGTCCATCACCGCATCAACAATGACGAAGGGGGTGAGCAACCCCCAATCTTCAATCGCGCTAGCTAGAACATCGCGGCCACGGCAATGCTAGTCCGAATGATGCCCGAGCCCTTTACTACGGAGGGGCGACGGGTCTGTGGTGAGCTCCAGGATCTCCTCGAGACTGCCGCAGTGCAGTAGGCCGAGAGTTCGGCCTCTAGACGGCGTGGGGGCGCTTCAGAAATTCCCACGTCACTGCGTCGGTAGGACGGGGGGCCTCAATCTGTCCTGAGCCCGCTCAGGTATCGATAGCCAATAGGGTCCCCTCGGTCCACAACCGCCTCAACAACTGACGTGAGGCACAAGGCAACCACAAGGTGGTTGGCCGACGACGGTGCCACGACAGTGAGGGGCCCGCCCAGGGCTACCATCTGCACCGGGGCGGCCGCTACGACAGTGAGGAGGACCATAGTCCTTCTCCCGAACCGCTTGGCCCTCGAGTTTTTAGCAGAGCTATCCGTGTTGCCCAATTCCCGACCAGGTTTCGGCAACCGGCCAACCTCACGAAGTATAGCGGCGAGACCAACCCCGAACTTTGGCTGGCTGATTACCGCCTGGCCTGTCAGCTAGGCAGCGTGAACGATGACCAGCTCATCACTCACAATCTCCCGTTGTTCTTATTAGACTCGGCGCGAGCCTAGCTTGAACATCTCCCTCCCTCGCAGATCCACGACTGGCGCGACTTGGTGTGAGGGTTTTCGTCAGGAATTTTCAAGGCACATATGTGCGCCCTAGGAACTCCTAGAACCTCAAGAGTTGTCACCAGGCGCCGGATGAGTCTCTCCAAGACTTTATCCGGCGCTTCTCCAAGAAGTGCACCGAGTTGCTAAGCGTTGGTGACTCAGAAATTGTCTAGGCTTTCCTTTCCGGCACCACCTGCCGAGATCTGGTCCGAGAATTGGGCCGGAACATACCAACCTCAGCGGCTGCACTCCTCGACATCGCCACCAACTTCGCCTCGGGCCAAGAGGCCGTTGGGGCCATCTTCCCCGATGACGACGCTAAGGGGAAGCAGAGGGACGAGGCCCCTAGGGCCTAGGCTCCCCACCTCCCCAAGAAAAAGAAAAAGGGTCACCAGGGGAAGCAGGAAGTCCTTGAGGCCGGCCTAGTCGCGGTCGCAGAGCGCAAGAACCCCTGAGGCCCCAGAGGCTCCGGGCTCTTCGACGACATGCTCAAGAAACCCTGCCCTTACCACCAGGGCCCGATGAAGCATGCCCTCGAAGAGTGCACCATGCTCCAATGTTACTACGCCAGGCTCGGGCTCCTCGACGATGAGACTAGGAGGAGGGGCGCCGGCGACAACGACGACGACAAAGACGACGGATTCCCCGAAGTGCACAATGCTTTCATGATCTTCGGTGGGCCTTCAGCATGCCTCACGGCGTGACAACAGAAGAGGGAACGTCGGGAAGTCTTCTCGGTGAAGGTGGTCGCTCCCTAGTACCTCAACTGGTCTCAAGAGGCAATCACCTTTGACCGAGGTGACCATCCCGATTACATCCCAAACCTCGGGCAGTACCCACTCGTCGTCGACCCCATCATCGGCAACACCCGGCTCACTAAGGTATTGATGGATGGAGGTAGCGGCCTCAACATCCTCTATGCCAACACCCTAGAGCTCCAAGAGCTCGACCAGTCGTAGCTCTGGAGCAGCGCCGCACCCTTCCACGGCATTGTGCCGGGGAAACACACGCGACCCCTCGGGCGCATCGACCTGCCCGTCTACTTCGGTACTCCCTCCAACTACCGCAAGGAGGTCCTTACCTTCGAGGTGGTTGGGTTCAAGGGAACTTACCATGCCATCCTAGGGTGGCCGTGTTACGCCAAGTTCATGGCGGTCCCCAACTACACGTACCTCAAGCTCAAGATGTCAGCCCCAATAGCGTTATCACTGTCGAGTCCACGTACGAGCATGCATACGACTATTACCTCGAGTGCATCGAGTACGCTGAGGCCATCGCAGAAGCCGAGACCCTCATCATCAACCTCGACCAACTCGGCAGTGAGGTGCCGACTCCAAGCGTCACGTCGGGACTTTCGAACCCACGGAGGCCATCAAACTCATCCCAGTCAACCCCACCTACCCCGACGAGCAGGCGCTGAGGATCAGCGCCACCCTCGATATCAAATAGGAAGCCGTGCTCGTCGACTTTCTCCACGCGAATGCCGATATATTCGCATGGAATCCCTCGGACATGCCAGGCATACCGAGGGAGGTCACCGAGCACGCCTTGGACGTCTAGGCCGGCTCCAGGCCGGTAAAGCAGCGCCTGCGCCGATTCGACGAGGAAAAGCGCAGAGCCATTGGCGAAGAGGTATAGAAGCTCTTGGTGGTAGGATTCATCAAGGAAGTATCCCATCCGAAGTGGTTAGCTAACCCTATGTTAGTCAAAAAGAAAAATGGGAAGTGGAGGATGTGTGTAGACTACACCGATTTGAATAAAGCTTGTCTGAAAGTCCCTTTCCCATTACCTCAGATCGACCAAATCGTTGACTCCACTGCGGGATACGAAACCCTATCTTTCCTTGATGCGTATTCCGGATACCATCAAATCAAAATGAAAGAGTCTAACCAGCTCGTGACTTCTTTTGTCACACCATTCGGTATGTACTGCTATGTGACTATGCCATTCAACCTCAGAAACGTAGGGGCCACATACTAGCGGTGCATGACCCAGGTCTTTGGCGAGCACATCGGGCGAACCATCGAGGCCTATGTGGATGACATCATGGTCAAGTCCAGGAAGGCCAGGAATCTCATCGACGACCTAGAGATAGCCTTCAAATGCCTCAGAGAGAAGGGCATCAAGCTCAACCCCAAGAAGTGTGTGTTCGGGGTTCCCTGAGGCATGCTCTTGGGATTCATAGTTTCGGAACGTGGCATCGAGACCAACCCGGAGAAGGTCTCAGCCGTGACCAACATGGGACCGATCCGAGACCTCAAGGGAATACAGAAGGTTATGGGATGCCTTGCGGCTCTGAGCCGCTTCATCTCGTGCCTTGGCGAAAAAGGCTTGCCTTTGTACCGCCTCTTGAGGAAATCGGAACGCTTTTCATGGACCCCCGAGGCCAAAGAAGCCCTCGTCAAACTCAAGGCACTGCTCACTAATCCTCCCGTACTGGTACTGCCAGCCAAGGGCGAGGCTCTCTTACTTTACATCGCCGCGATGACCCAAGTGGTCAGCGCGGCCATAGTAGTCGAGAGGCAGGAAGAGGGGCATGCTCTACCCATCCAATGACATGTTTACTTCATCAATGAAGTGCTCTCCGAGACCAAGACGCGCTATCCCCACATCTAGAAACTAATCTACGCCGTAGTCTTGGCTCGATGCAAGCTGCGCCACTACTTTAAATTCCACCTGGTAACCGTGGTGTCATCTTTCCCCCTTGGGGAGATAATCCATAACCGGGAGGCCTCGGGTAGGATAGCCAAGTGGGCCATCGAACTCATGGGGGAGGCTCTGTCCTTTGCACCTCAGAAAGCGATCAAATCCTAGGTCTTGGCCGATTTCATGGCAGAATGGACCGACACCCAACTACCACCTGCCCCAGTCTAGGTGGAATGCTGGACCATGTACTTCGATGGGTCCCTAATGAAGACCGGGGTGGGCGCAGGTCTGTTCTTCATCTCACCCCTCGGAGTACACATGCGCTACAAGATTTGGCTCCACTTCGCTGCCTCCAACAATGCAGCTGAATACGAAGCCCTCGTCAACGTCTTGTAGATCGCCGTTGAACTCGGAGTACGGCGCCTCAACGTGTAGGGTGACTTGCAGCTTGTCGTCAATCAAGTGATGAAGGAGTCAAACTACCACGACCCCAAGATGGAGGCGTACTGCAAGCTGGTATGTTGCCTCGAAGACAAGTTTGATGGTCTCGAACACAACCACATCGTGTGTAAATTCAACGAGGACGCAGACGAACTGGCAAAGATGGCATCAGCGCGGGCCCTGGTCCCCCCGAACGCTTTCGCTAGAGACCTCCACAAGCCTTCCATTGACCACGTCTCGGCAGTGGGAGAGGGCCCACCGGTCGAGCTCACCATAGGGCTCGAGGCCCGCCCCGTCGTCAAAACCCCTTTGGTCGAGCCCGAGGTTATGGAAGTAGGCGTAGAGCCTCCCGAGGCCAACCAGGGCACGTACTGGTGGGTCCCATTCCTTGATTGCCTCGTCCAAGGAGAGCTCCCTATAGGCAAGACCGAGGCCAGACGGCTTGCGCGATGAGTCAAGACTTACGTCCTCTGCAACGGCGAGTTGTATAGGCAAAGTCCATCTGGCGTCCTCCAACGATGCATCACCACCGAGGTAGGCCAGGCCCTACTTTGGGACTTGCACGCGGGGGCCTGCAAGCACCATGCAGCGCCTCAGACGCTCGTCGGAAACGCCTTCCGCCAAGGGTTCTACTGGTCGACGGTGGTTGCAGACGCCACCAAGTTAGTACGCTCCTATGAGGGATGCCAGTACTACGCGCGGCAGACGCACCTCTCGGCCCAGGCCCTCCAAACCATCCCCACTACATGGCCGTTTGCCGTGTGGGGGATCGACATGGTCAGGCCTCTACAGAAAGCCCCTGGGGGCTACACCCATCTGCTGGTAGCAATCAATAAGTTCTCCAAATGGATTGAGGCTTGCCCGATCAATCAAATCAAATCTGAGCAAGCGGTGCTATTCTTCACGGACATCATCCACAGGTTCGAGGTTCCGAACACCATCATCACCGACAATGGGACATAGTTCACCGACCAAAAATTCCTGACATTCTGCGACGACCACCACATCCGTGTGGCTTGGTCGGCCGTAGGACACCTAAGGACAAACGGCCAAGTAGAACGTGCCAACGGCATGATCCTACAAGGCTTCAAGCCGAGAATATACAACCGATTGAAGAAGTTTGGCAAGAAATGGCTTGCCAAACTCCCGTCAGTCATCTGGAGCCTAACGAATACCTCGAGCCGAGCCACGGGATTTACACCGTTCTTCCTAGTCTATGGGGCCGAGGCCATCCTCCCCGCTGACTTGGAGTATGGTTCCCTGAGGCTTCGAGCCTACAACGAGCAGAGCAACCGCACTACCCGCGAGGACGCCCTCGACCAACTAGAGGAAGCCCGAGACATTGCGTTGCTACATTCGGACAAATACCAGCAAGCTCTACGGCGCTATCAAGCCCGACGCGTTCGTAGCTGAGACCTGAAGGTGGGCGACCTGATGTTGAGGCTGAGGCAGAGCAACAAGGGCCACCACAAGCTGACCCCGCCATAGGAAGGATCGTACATCGTCACCCAAGTGCTAAAGCCCGGGACCTACAAGCTAGCCAACGAGAAGGGCAAAATCCTCAACAACGCTTGGAACATAGAACAGCTACGTTGTTTCTACCCTTAGAATTTCCAAGCATTGTATACATTGTTTCTCAGAATACAATTAAGAAGCGTTCTTTAGTTGTTCTAATTTTTCGAGAAATCCACCGAGCCCATCACGGGCCTCATCATAAGGAAGGCTCAGCTCTGCCTCTGTAGAACTGAGCCTCCCTCAAGGGCTAGAAGGGGGGCTCCCCCCTATGTCCCATGCACCGTTTTTTAGTCACATTTTTGAAAAAATTCCTACGCCGAACTCTCTAGCACGCTCTGACAAGTCAATTGTGAAAAAACCCAAGGACTAAAAGACTGTCTCAAGGCCAGAAGGCTGGCTAAGTCACGAGACAGCCTACGCTTCTAGGCTACGACACTCCCTCACCACCTTTTGCTCGAGGGGCAGCTTAGGCTCCGAGGAAGTTTTTTGCAAGAAATTTGTTCAGAAACAAGACAGAGGGCAGAGGCTCGAAAATACAACAAAAAACGATTAAAAAAGCATAGGCGCACGATTACTTTAAAAAGGCCTCGATGGCCATCACGTTATGATAGGGAAACATAATCCCTAATCTAATTACATGGCCTCTTGGGCCTAGGTCAAGCCTCAGGGTCTCCAGCATCGGCGGACGACGCAGGAGGGACCACCTCCTCTTCGAACAGCTTAGCCAGCGCCGTGCCGGGGTCCTCCGCCGCCTCCATCAGCTTCGCTACCTCCTCGCTGGCCTCCCCATCATCATCAGGCAGGACGTAGCCATCGCTGATAGCCTTGAGGTCGACGCTGATGTAGTGCGAGGCGATGACAGCGAGGGCACGCTTAATGCCCATGTGCAACGCCCCTCGAAGTCGCTCACGCACTTGGCCGCTCAACACAATCAGGCGTCTCCCAAGGGAGCTTCCTGACTGGACCCCCTCAACCTCAAGGGCCTCGCAGGCGGTATGGGTGGCACTCCCTGATCTTGGTCTTGAGCACCGCCTGCACAGCGACAGAGGCCTCAGCTACCCGGGTGACCTCCGTCTCCAACTCTGCGCCAAAGGAAATGGAATGGGGTTGAGCATAAAAGAAAACAAGTCAAATAGGGACAGAAGCCTACGGGACTCACCCTTGGCCTTCTGCTCCCAGCATCAGGCCTCGACACGAGAGGCCTCGGCTTTCTCTCTCTAGCACTAGGCCTTGACCCGAGATGCCTCGGCCTTCTCCTTCAAGCGCTGGACCTCAACCCAGGAGGTCTCGGCCGCCCTGGAAGCCTCTCCCTCTAGCTCTGTATCACACCAAGGAGTTAGGGGCCAAACACAAGAACAAATAAAACAAGGGGAATAAGACTCACCCTCGGCTTTTCCCCTCCAGACCACAGCCTCGGTCCGGGAAGCCTCAACCACCTTAAGGGCCTCATCCAAGGCACCTTGCGTCAGCTGGTGCGCACCCTGCTCCGTCCCTAGCTGTCCAGCAAGGGCCTTGATAGAGGCCGTGGCTTCTCTAGCCCGGGACCTGAAGGTGTCCCGATCGCCAGCCACCCGGGCTAGCTCCTCCAACTCCTTGACCAACGCCGCCAAAGGGGCGACCTGCTCCTAAGCCATGGCCGCCTCGGCCTTTGCATCGGCACAACGAAGGCAGAGGTCCTCCACCTCCGTGCTCCACGCTGATAGAAGCTCGTTGGCGCCGGCAAGCAGGCCCTTCTACCGCTGGAGCTGGTCCGAGACGTCCCTCTCCCGCCGGAGAAAGACTGACTTCCTGAGGGACCGGGTCTTGAGCTCCTAGATAAGCGGAATAGCGGTCATGCACTGCAAGAAAACTCGGAAAAAGATGACACCACACAAGAAAGGAAGGCGCAAACCTGGGTGACCCCGGGCAGATCGTCGGCCACCACGGACAGCGTCGTCCGCAGTGACCGCTCCGCCAGCTGGCGTTTTTGCTCGAAGTGTCCTAGCGCCCGCCCTCGGCCACGTCCTCGAGAGCGAATAGAGGCTCCCCCTCAGGGCCGTCCCGGCCCTACCACAGGACACGCGGGTGATCCCACCCGCGGGGCTCGGGTCATACCCGCACGAGGGCCAAGCTTCCCTCGCCCTGGGATGGAGCCGGCTATTCCACGGTGCTGGCCACCTCAGCGTCGGTCACCTCCTGCGCCCAGGAAGTATCATTGGAGGAGATCGGATAGACCTCTGCCTCTCGGGCGCTCTCCCACAATAGCAGCAAGCCTTGGACCAGGGGTGCCACCGAGGCCTCCGCCGCCTTCATCTCCACTTCCTGGGCCGACGGCTTCGCTGCGATCACATTAGCCTCGGTGGTCCTAGGGGCTCCAGCCTTTGCCAGCGTGGCCTCGGTGGTCCCAGGGCTCTGGCTCCCGCCGCTGCGGCCTCAGCGGTCCTGGGCACCCCGGCCTCCGTCGCCTCGGCCTTGGAGGCCTGGGGGCCTCAACCTCGGCGGCCTCGGTGACTGAGGGCGCCTTGGCCCCACCTGACTCATGAGCCTTAGCCTTGCGGGGCAGAGGTGCTCCCTCCCCCGCCTATGTTGGGGTCGCCTCGGTAGCCCCTCCTTGGGTGACCGGCTCCATTAGGTCGGCCCTCGCCGACGCCGTGCCACGTTGTAGGGCGGCTTGCGCCTCCACCACCCAGTGGGCGGTGGAGCTGGGGCTCACCTTGAGCGCCTTAAGGGGCGCCAAGGTGGGCACCTCCGTAGGTCGCTTCTGGCTAAAGACAAAATACTTACAGGGTTAGCATGAGACCGAAGAACAAACAGAAAATGCTGCAACTCTACCGAAAATACTCTTACCTTGAGCAGGGCTACAGCCGCTTCGGCACGGCAACCCTCCTCTACGAAGGCGGTGGCGGCAGCAGAGGCATGGCCTCTGTATCCGCCGGCGCCGGCCGGTCCTCTACGGACCCCGGTGCCCCCTCGGTCCTCTGCGGGGGCAGCTGCATTGCCCCCACCGCCACCTGCTCCACCGCTCCCGTCGAGCCCACCGGGTTGACGGCGCGCTTTCCCAACGCCCGCGCCTCGGGCGTGTCGGCCACAGCCCTAGGGCGAGCGATCACCGGCCCCAAGGCATCTCCTCCTCCTCCTAGGAGCGCCAGGCCGCTCGCCGACGCCCCGAGCGCCATCTCCCCAACATTAGGGAGATGGTCCAGGGGACCTCGCCCCCTCTCACTCTCGCTGTCCCCGTCCGAAGAGTCCTCCGACAGTGAAGACAACGGGGATGCCTCCACTGGGAGACCGTCCTGCCTCTGCTGCCGGCAGCACTTCTTTAGTTCCTCACGCGCAAGGATCTTCCTCGTACGCTTCACCACCTCGGCGTCCTTCTACCTCTTCTGCACCTCGGCGTGCGCCCGGTTGGCCACCCGCCACCGTGCATCCTCGGGAACGGGCAGCGGGGAGTCTCGCATGTCCCTCATTCCCTGCAGGAACGGCGAACATGGATAAGAAAACAAGAAACGGGGAGAAACAGGGAGACCTCGGGGGCTACAGCGGCACGTGACTTACCAGCGAGAGGAACCCCCGTGAGGCGCATCGCGAAGGGGTTCAGGCCACCGCTCCTCAGCTTTGCCTCCACCATCTCCCTCACCCAACGAAGAATTTCCTCATCGGAGAGGGCGGAGGCAGACATCCAGATGCCCTCGATCGGCTCATCCGGCCTCATCTCGAATAGGCGCCGCCGCCGAGCCATCAGCGGCAGCACCCTCTGGCGATGGAAGGCGGCCACGACCACAGCCGTAGTAAGGCCATGGCCCTGTAGCCTCTCTAGCCCCTCTAGGAGTGGCTGCAGCTTAGGCTAATCTTCCCTCAGGACGCCATACTTCCACTTCTCCGGACAGCTCTCCACGATCCGCCCGATGTAGGGGGGGAGTCCACCGTCATCGTTGTGAAGGTAGAACCAACTGGTGTACCAGCGGCGATTGGGTGATGCGAGCTGGGCCAGGATGTAAAGGTGCTGACGGTCCTGGCGCACTTGGGGAGTGCAGCCACCGGCCCTCACCGCCTTCCTCATGCCCAACGTACCTGTCGGCTTGGTGGTGTGCCCCGCCCGAAAGAGGTGGAGCCACAGCTCCCAATGGGGAGCAATCCCTAGATACCCCTCATAGACGGCGATGAAGATGGTCGCCTGCGCGATGGAATTGGGGTTGAAGTTGTGGAGCTCCACGCCGTAGTAGTGTGGGAGCGCTCGCATGAACCGGTCCACCGGAAGGCCGAGGCCGCGCTCGTGAAAATACACGAAGCTCACGACGTAGCCGTCGTGGGGCCTCGGCTCTGGCTCGCTCGATGGAGCAATCCACTCCGACCTGTTGGAGTCGGTAACCGGACGGAGAAGACCGTCGTCGACGAGCGACTAGAGCGTCTCCATGGATATGTCAGACGGACCCCAAGGGTCCGCCTCGATGACAACAACATTGCCGGCCATGAGTGCGGTGGAGAATTCGACTGCGGTGGTGAGTCTCTCACTCTCTCTCTCTCTCTGCCTCACCCGTCTCTCTTCTTCTTCCTTGTGCTCTCCACTCTAGCGATGGCTCAAGTGTGGCAAAGGCTAACGCAGGCAAGGTAAAGAGGGGAGGGGCGAGGCTCGTTGCGTATTTATGTAGGAAGAAGGTGAAATGGATGGGCGACGAAATCGGGGAAGTTTCCCCAGATCCGGCACAGTAAATCCAGATCTAATTTTACCGCCCACGTACCCACCTTTCCCTCATTAATCACGTGAACAGTTGGCGCCGCTGACATGACATCGTGTCCGACCACGGCAGTGGCAGGCGTCGTTCCGCCTCCCCGAAAAAATCACCTCAAAAGGCGTGCCTGCCGTTGTTGAACCGATGGGGGGAGGGAATATCCCCCACCCGATTCCTTTTAGACGAAGGAACTAGGCGCCGAGCCCACTATGGTCTAGGGGTTCGAAGGCTGGGCCCCTAAGGGTTTCGACAGCCGCCCCAGGGCAACAGAGTCAGGGACGACTACGGGCGAGCCCATATGGGGCCAAGACCCAAGCAAGCGAAACGCTTGGGACGCCCTAAGTCGTGTCCGAGACCGGCAGGGAGGTCTCCGAATGGGATCCCATCGTAGAGAGGCACCGAGCCACCGGGGCCTAGCGAATGGCCCCGGCACCCACTAGAGAAACCCTCTAGTACTCTTGGAGTGCGTCTCTGGGCCGCTAGCTGACCCCTAGCGAACGGGGCTCGGGCCTCCACTCGGACTTACCCGTTAACAGCTCGCCGGGAATGCCATCGCTCGCACCCATCGAGGATAGCCTGGCATATTCCACCCCTCCTTCTGAACGAAAAGGAAGCGCAAGGGTCGTACAAAAAGCCAGGGGAACCCCTGATGGCCCTCTCGCTCCGTGCAGAGGCTAAGGGGCTCTCCATGCAACCTTGCCGAGACCGAGCAACCTAGGCTCGCACTCGACGGGGCTTGGCAAATAAACCCCTCCTTCCGAACGAAAAGGTTGTGCGAGGGTCGTACAAAAAGCCAGGAGAACTCCTGATGGCCCTCTTGCTCCGTGCAAAGGCTAAGGAACTCTTCCTGCAAATATGCCGAGACCCCGCGACCCAGGCTCGCACCCGAGGGGGGCTCGGCAAACAAACCCTCATGCGCGAGGGGCGCACAAAAAAAGCCAGGGGAACTCATGATCGCCCTCTCGCTCCCGTTCAGAGGCTCGAGGGCTCCTCCTATAGCCTTGCCGAGACCCAGTGACCCAGGCTCGCACTCGAGGGGGCTCGGCAAACAACCCCTCCGTCTGAACGAAAAGGACGCACGAGGTGGCACGAAAAGCCAGGGGAACCCCCGACCGCCCTTTCGCTCCGTGCGGAGGCTCAGGGGCTCTTCCTGCACCCACGACAAAGACAAGCGACCTAAGCCCGCACTTGAAGACCCAAAAAACACGATAAAGGGCATCGAGCCCGTTACGGTCCAGGGGTTCGAAGGCTGGGCCCTCGAGGGTTTCGACAGCCGCCCTAAGGCAGCAGAGTCAGGGACGACTAGGGGCGAGCCCGCGCATGGCCGAGGCCTGAGCAAATGTTCGCTCGAGATGCCCTAAGTCATGTCTGAGACCGGTAGGGAGGTCTCTGAATGGGATCCCACCGTAGGGAGGCACCAAGCCACCGGGGCCCAGCGAACAGCCCCAGCACCCACTAGAGAAACCCTCTGGTACTCTTGGAGTGCGTCTCTGGACCGCTAGCCGACCCCTAGCGAACGGGGCTCGGGCCTCCACTCGGACTTACCCGATAATAGCTCACCGGGGGTGTCACTACTCGTGCCCACCGAGGGTAGCATGGCACCCCCCACCCCTCCTTCTAAATGAAAAGGATGCGTGAAGGCCGCACAAAAAGCTAGGGGAACCTCTGACGGCCCTCTCACTCCACACAGAGGCTAGGGGGCTCTTCCTGCAACCTTACCAAGGCTCAGCGACCTGAACCCGCACTCATAGGCCTGGCAAACGCAATAAAACCCCTCTCACAACGCGAGAAAAACCCCTAGAGGAATGAATCCACTCCTCCAAGGCCTCAGGGGCTACACCCGGTAGGTGCGCTCGCACACACCCACTGAGGCCTCGAGTACGGAACACTATCCCGCCAGGAGCTGCTGCGAGCCGAGTCTCGATAAAACCTCAAAGAGAGCTCTTACACTCTCCCTGAGGCTCGGGGGCTACTGTTGGGTACCACGAGAAGGGGTCCCCTAAGCAACGATCGAAAAAATTGCTTAGACCCTGTCAAAGTCAAAACTGAGGGACAATTATTGGCCGAACCCCAACCGCGTCCGAAGCCACCGACTCTCCGCCTCGCCAGAGGCCTCGCACGAGAGGCCTCGGATGGCCTACCAGTTTTCTGTCTTGCTCGAGGCCTCGCTCGGAGGGCCTCGGCCGAGGAACCAATTCCCCATCTTGCCCGAGGCCCCGCGCGTACAGCCTCAGACGAGACACTGATTCTCCGCCTCGCTCAAGGCCAGCTTGGCAAAACAACCCCGTCGCCTCCGCCTCGACCAACTTCTCAGACAAGACATCACGTCCAACCGGCACGTTCGACCGCTCCCGCGATATCAGCTGAACGACGGTTCGACGCAGCAGCATGGTCGACTGGACACCGATCACATCAACGCCACGCCGTCTAGGACTGGACAGGGGTTACCGACCACTGTGCTTGGTACTGTGCCCACGACCGGTGCCTGTACTGCACTGTGCTACCTAACCCCTGCTCCGGAAACAATGAAGCATGAGGAGTCAAGTCCAGGTTACTATAGCCTCGGAATCAGTGTATAGAACCAACTACTCCCACCATGCCTCAGCAGTCTACTCCGGGGGCTCGGCAACCTCAGGATTCGTGCCTACCGAGCCCCCTACAATGGCTCGGCCTCGGCACCAGTTGGGCCTCGGCTCCTCACGCAGTCAGCGCACAGCAGCCATCACGTCGCTCACTAGGCCCTGCGTCCATCCATCACTGGAGCTCCCACGCCGCACAAGATCGGATGTGACCGACGCGTTGCTCCAGCACTCAAGGGTGAGACGTCTCCATCAACCATGCTGTTATAGTAATAGGCTACAGGGCTCGGACATGCCGCCCCTGTTTGCACGACGCTGTATAGTTAACACATGTATCACCCCTGTCCCCCTTTAACTATAAAAGGGAGGGATTTGGGGCCATTTCGGGATGAGAGAGACAGACAAGTTCACGAGGTAGACAAACACACACTCGACTTTCTGTAACGCGCACGCTCCTCCGCCGCCTGAGATCAACATCTCAAGCAATCCACGCCGCTCCGCGCGGAGACCTGGGACTAGCTCCCTCTCTCGCCTTGCTTGTAACCCCCTACTACGAGTATTTCGGTGCAAGAAATACAAGATCGATCTCTCAGACTAGACGTAGGGCACCCATTGCCTGAACCAGTATAAACCTTGTGTCTCTTTGCATCACCATCCAGGATTAGAGGCACGCAGCACGTTTTTACTAGTTGGTTGAGGGCCCACTGGTCCAAAACACCGACACATAGGTTGCAAGTCCGTTGTGCGTTAGATTAATAGAAACACTTTTCTAGGCACAAGGGGTTAATTGGGCTAATCGTAGGATTTAATTATTGCAAGAAAATTTAGAATTAGCCCAATTCACCCCCCCCCCTCTTGGGCATCTTAATCCTTTCACTGAGGATGCAGACGAGATGGCAAAGTGGCAAAGGTATGAACGCGGGATGCGGCGGCACTGTTATAAAGCATTTTCCCCTTCCTTTCGCATTCGAGGGTTTTTGGGAAACTGTTCCCGTGATTTGTGCCCCTCCGAATTCTTTGACGTGGCTTAATGGGTTGTAGCCTGGGTTTTCACGCAATCGTAGCCCATGTCACTCATTTATCGCCACCGATTGGTTATTACTCGCCGACTTCTCCGCCATTTATTGAGGCTCAGAAACAGTTACTGTACAGCCATTACTCTGGTTTTTTCTCCACAATTGGGTTTTTCAGATATGTCCATAAATGGCTCCGGGACTGGCTCCCTGCTTGGCTGGGTTTTTTAATTATTTTTCTATTTCTGACCCTGGCACCACGTGACTGGATCACCAACTGTCAGGCTCAGGGACTAAGTGGGCACACTTTACCTTGCGATGAATGTGCTCTCTCTCATTTTAGGGCTACGCTCGAGGACTGGCTGCCTGCTTGGCTAGTCTTTCACTATTCTTCTACTTTGGACCTTGGCACCACATGACTACGTCATCTACTGTCAGGCTCGGGGACTAAGTGGGCACACTTCACCTCGCGGTGAATGTGCTTGCTTTATTCCAGAAGAATCCACGCCTCTTGAAGTTGAAGAAGACTATCTCCTTTTCTCGTGGTCGGACTCTTAGTGGGCACACTTGTTCCACTGTGAAGAAATTTTCGATTCTGAAGTTGAGCTCCTTACACCCTTATGGCAAGCCGTGCTTGGGTTATGCTGCTCAGCTATGGTTTGTGCTGCTTGGTTACAATATGCGCTACTCAGCAACTGCTAACAACTGCTCGACAACTCTTCAATGTGGTCGAACCATGAGTTTCGACTGCTCGGCTTCGTTCACACTTGCTCGAACAAGCTCAAGACGGCTGTAACACCTCGGGTGTTTAAATATTAAAATCTGACATGTCATCATATGCATTGCAAAGCATTTGGCATTTGGTGAAAACTTTGAGATGCATACACTAATACAAGTTTATATTTATGTGGTATGTGTTGCAATGTATTGTTTGACTCAAGTTCAATGTTTGTTTGGATTTTTAATTTTTCGAGAAAACCCCGCTTTTCAACATTTAAATCCTACCCTGAAAATCCATTTCAAAATCTAAGCATATTTTGGGGTTGGGCCCAAAAGCAAAAGTGTAGAGCTTGACTAGTTAAGCAAAGTTTGTTTTTGGAGTTTTTCAAGTTGTTTAGAAAAATTTTGAGTAAATCAAAAAGGCGTAATTCGTTAAATTTCCCGATTCAAATTCAAAAGTTCATTTCAAAATCTAGACCGAATTAGGAAATGGTTATAAAAGCAAAGTTGTAGAACTTTTGATTTTGAGCAACTTTTGTTTTTGGAGATTTTTGAGTTGTTATGAAAATTTGGGAGTAATTTGTGAATTTTGGTGAATGGCAAACTTGTAATTTCGATGAACAGTGTTCACCACTTGCGCTACACCGCCGGCGAGCTTCGGCTTGCTTCCAGTCGCGCGCGTGGCCGTCTGGGCATCGCGTTGGCGCGCTGAAGGCTTCATCGTGGCTTCCTTGAGCTTCCTGGCCATCCTTTTAAGCCTGAGCCGCCATCGTCGTTGCCCTTCTCCCTTGCTCTGTTTTCCCGTCGCCGCTGCTCCACTTCGGCGAGCCCGTGCCATCGTTGTCGTGCTCCACCGTCGCTGATAAGCTAGTCCTAGCTCCGCTTTAGCCTTACGCGCTTAGCCAACCCATCAATTCAGCTTAATTTCGCTGGGAACCACCGCTCGTCGTGTTTCTTCTCCACGGCCGGCAGTCCCGCCGTCGAGCCCGCGTCACCGTGGCCAGCGCGCTACGGTGAGTCCCTGCCCTTGCCGAGTCTTGCTTCGGCTTCGCTGCAATGATGTAGTTCTTTGTGACCCATTGGTTTCTCATTTTGACCACCACAGCTACCGGAGCATCGCCATCGTTGAAGATCGCTCCACCGTGAACCCTGTCAACGTTGACCCGTGTCATCGTAGCTCATCCGGTCCCATTCTTTGCTCCAATGTGTTCGTGGTGAGCTACTGGACCTTCCCATGCCCTCTGTTTCCCCATTTTCGGCTTCGTTTCGCCGGCGTAGCATTGCCGTGTCACCGCGTCCGCCATGGCCGACGACGAGCTAGTGTAGGGCCGTAATCCGTGCTGATAGGGACGTCAATCGATGCGCCTAGACTTGGCGATCATTTTGGTACGTTGGCCGTCGGCGAGAAATCGCTGGTCAGAGCCATCGCTGCCGTAGTCAACGTCGGAGGTTGAAGATGACATGTGGGACCCGTTGTCAGTGACTCAGCGTTCAAATAGATTTTTCTATTTTCATATTTGAATGAATAGTGTCTATTTTTGTTATTTTTGTGTAGATTTATTTAAAGCTCCAAAAATTATGAAAATTTTTGTGTGACTTCTCTGTGATGTATAGTATTTAAGAAAAATATGAAATAATGTTTTTAAGTACTTTTTGAATGTGATAAAAATTGCTTAATTTATTAATAAATGGATTTACATGATTTTTCTAGGCTTATTTACTTGTCCAAAAATTATGAAATTTGTTTTGCCACTTACTTATCATGTAATGAACATGTACTAAAATTTTGAGCTCAATTAGAATAAGTTGATTTATTTCATAATTTTGAATTAAATAATTAATTCATAAAAGCAAATAGTAACCTTTAGTGATTTAGGTTTTGTTTGTAATTTTGGATTGAGTAATGACCTCGGGTCCTTAGTTGATAATGATCCTTGGCAATTGATGTATGTGTTATGAAAAATATTTAGTTGTTTGACTTGCAACTGTACCGCGAAGGAAAGTTGTATTCAAATTGTTAATTTTGTATCCATCATCGAGCATCATATTTAGTATTCCGCATCATGTTGAACATGGCATTGTTATTATGTGTAGTGAACGAAGGTGAAAACGTGGTAGTTAATCAAGCTGTTGAAGAGGTTAATCCGTCTGTTGAGGTCGGATCGAGTACTTGTGTAACGTCGCAGGAACCGGACTTTTCCGTCAACAAAGGCAAGCCCCGGATGCATACAACCCTACCTTGTGTTTTACAAATTAATTTCGCTTTTGCTTTCCGTTACTGCATTAAGTGATTAGGAGTTAAGTAAGAGCCTAATTGGTGCATTACCACCCTTATTATTTCATATTTACCATATTACCAGTTTTAAACTCGTATATGCCTAGTTTTGCTTAGCTATGCATAGAACGATAAAAGTCGGGTGACTACCTGCCACCTGCAAGTTTTAAATGGGACATTGGTCAATATTGTTAGCATGTGATATGGGAATGTGGAGTAATAAATCTAGACCGGGCGGACTCGGTGTGTGTGAGCCACAAGACATGGAGGTCTTGTGAGCGGGTTCTTTCCGCCTGTGTCGATTAAGGCACGTCCGTTGTTGAATTGTATGAGGTGAGAATTTGTAGTACTAACCACATACTCCGGTAAGCCTGAACTTGGAAATTCTATTACGAGAATGGCTACTCGCGCACTGGGAGTGGAGAGATGGCGGGAATAGCGTGTACCCACGTGGCCATGGGCTGGAATGGTGGAGTACTGTATTCTCGGGTGGCGCAGACCCGTTCTTGTTTTAGAGGATCCGAGGGTAGGTTGATATATGTGAGTCGGGGACCTGCATATGTCGTGTGGTCTGGAATCCCCAGCTGGGCTTAATCGGTTCGAATCGTCGTTGCTCCTCGATTATGGAGACTCAACTCACTGTTCATCATCGTAGAATTAATAACCGGAACTTGAATAAGGCTTGTAAAGGTGTTGGATATGAAGTTTCATGATCTCAGTGCGGATCGTGTCAGCTTTGTATATAATTCTTGAGAAGTTTTCTATATAAAGAATGTTGTTAAAAGAGCTTTTACGCAAAAGAACTTTGATTATTGTTAAAGCTATACCTTGAATCCCTGAGCCTGCATTACTGAGTTTATCAGCTAATATTTTGGATAAGTCTTGTTGAGTACTTTTGTACTCAGGGTTTGTTGACCCTTGTTGCAGGTGAGCTTCATGAGCAGATCTGTTTTGAATCGTGCTGCATGACTATCGTTCGTTCTGACGATGAGAAGTAAATGTGTGATCCTTGGGCAGGATGTTTATTTTGTGTGTTAAGTATATGTTCATTATGCCACTCCACTACTACTATAGTTTGTAATAATTATCGAACTTAGTTTGTAAGGATTGAAACAACTGGTTTGTGAACTATGTTATCGTAAGACTTCCGTTGTTTTTACTCTGGTTTTGATATTTGAATAAATATTGTAATACTACAATGACTCTGTAACGTGATCCTGCTCGGAAATCGTGGATGATTCGGGGTTCCCCGAGGACACCCGACAGTCTTTTTAAGTTATTGGAAACGTATGCATAAATGTCAAAGGTCGTCGGACAGTGATAGGTGCATGTGGGCCCTATAACTTAGGAGGTTCTGCCACAGAATGGTATCAGAGCGATCGTTACAAGGTTTTTGTTGTATTGTTTTACAAAAACTTCAAAATAATTTGGATGACTAAATTTAACTTGTTAATTTGGTCCAAATTACTTCTGACTTATCTTATTTCTTTCTCACCATTCCCTATTGGATTAAAAAGGTTTTGTGTGGTGGAGTAGTAATCATACTATGCCCTATATAAAAACAAATGTTGTTTATGTGTATTATAAACTTTGCTGTTTTTGTTCGTAAGAACGATTCATGCATCAGGAATAATTCACTCGTTACTTCCTTCACCTCTTAGTCTGGAGTTAAGTAGTGAGTCTGGTTTGAGGCTACTTTTTAGATTTTGATCAAATGGTCTTACTTGGATTAAATTGGCTTCCTACAGTATGGCTCGTGCCAAGATGACGCCCCATAAGTCCACAGGACCCAAAGGAGTTCCTCGTCACCAACTTGCCCCTAGAAATGATGGTGCTAGCAGTAGCAGTTCTAGGCCTGATCCTAAGGCAGAGATACGGAGGATTTCCGCAGAGTTAGCACAAGCTATTAGAGATAGGGCTTTGGATGCTATACAGGTGGGAGAATTACAGGATCAATTGAGGCGTCTCACCACCGCACACAGGAACTACGAAAGTATGTTAGTTCGTACGGTGGAAGGAAGAAATGAAGCTTGGCACAGGGAAAATGTAGCTAGAGCTAGAACTCATGAGCTAGAATTCTATGTAGAAGATTTAGAAGAACATAATACGTATCTACATGAGGAGGTTCATAGGCTTAGCAATCTACTAAATCCGAATCATGAGCCTCAAGCTGATGCCATGGACCCCGGTGTCATCATTGCCGATGATGATGAATCAGGAGAGGAAGAAGAAGAAGATCCTGAAGAATTAGTAATGATTGATGAAAGTGATGATGAAGGCGGTAATAATTCCGGAATGGATACCGAGCCTGAAGTTTGAAGAAATTGAGGAAAAGAGTAGAGTTGTATAATAGTAGCTTTAGTTTAAGTTATGTAGTTCTATTTTCGTACTCGTGGGTTTGTTTGTACATTAGTAAACTCTATGTAATGTGTCTAGAGTAAGCTTTGGTACAATTCAATAAAGACATGTGAATAAAGTTTGGTTTGTTATGAGCAGATGCGTCGTACACGGGGTTCGTTTATTCCGGGAACTTCACAAGATGAGGACGGTATTCCAGATCCGCCACTAGTTCCAACCAATTTAGCTGATGCTATAACTGCACTTGTCAATGTGACGGCTGAAAATTCTCGTTTGCTTCATGAGATGGCTCAGAGTAATCAGAATTAGATGTACGGAAACCGTGGACGCCACCATAACTGACAAGAGGCTACATATGTTGATTTTACAGACACAAGACCCCCGGTGTTCACCAAGATAGATGAACCATTGGAGGCTGATGACTGGCTTCGAACCATGGAACAGAAATTTGACCTTATCCCATGCACGGAGTATCAGAAACCTACGTTTGCCGCCCAACAACTTAGAGGAGCAACAAGTGCTTGGTGGGCAAACTTAGTGGCTATGCAACCAGCTGGCATTCCAATAACTTGGGCTGAGTTCTATATAGCCTTCAGAGCCCATTATATTCCCGAAGGAGTGATGGCTATGAAGCTAGATGAATTCCTTGCTTTGAAACAAGGAGATCAAAGCGTGATGCAGTATGTGGGAAGATTTAATCATCTGTCCCAATATGCATCCAAACATGTCAATACTGATGCCAAGAAGAAGAGGTGGTTTATGAGAGGCCTGAATACCAAGTCGCAGACTATGATGACCACTTGCACCAATGTCACTTACCATGAGGCAGTAAATATTGCAATTGCTTCAGAATCAAAGTATCGGCAGCATAAGGAGCTCAAAAAGAAAAAGAGTGTGCCGTCTGGATCTTTTGGGGGAAATCCGAAGAGGCAGAGGGTGATTTATCATCCAGTACATCATAATCGTCCTCCTTATCGTCCGCCGTAGTTCCAAGTCGGGCAACAGTAAAATGTCTGTCCTGCTATAACCTATCCGAGTTCACAGTCAACCAATACTCCTGGTGGCAATGCTCTAACATCCTAGGGTCACAACTATCTGTGCTACAATTGTGGAAGGACTAGTCATTTCTCTAGGGAATGTCCATATCCTAGGCAGGCTAATCAAAATTATCAGAAGGCCCTTGCTAATCAACAACAGGGTCAGGCACCAAACAAGAACCCCAATCAGAATGCTCAGAAGGGCAAAGATGAGAGGAAGACAGGACGGGTGTTCTATATTCAAGCTGGAGAAATTCCGGAAGGGGAGCCAGTGATGATGGGTATGTTTCCTGTTGCCAATCACCCTGTAGTTATACTTTTTGATTCTGACGCATCGCATTCATTCATCAATAGAACATTTGTCGTGAAGCATGAAATTTCAATTGGGGCAACAAAGGAAAGTTTCTTTATACAATCGCCTGGGGGACGTCTATGTACTAAGGAAATAGTATACCAGGTACCCGTAAACCTGGGTGGGCATATTTTTCCCACTACCATGATTATCCTTAAGGATCAGGATATAGATGTAATTTTGGGAATGAATTAGATGTATCAGCATAAGGCTGTTATAGATGCTTTGAATAGGACCTTAAGAGTGAGTTTGCCTGATAGTAATTCTCAACTTCTTATCCAACTTCCAACCCTAAGAAGATCAGTGGGCAAGATTTGTGCAACTGCTGTCAAAGAGATTAGAGATATTCCAGTAGTGTGTGAATTTCCGGATGTGTTTCCTGAAGATTTACCCGGTCTACCACCTGATAGGGATGTATAGTTCAATATAGAGTTACAACCTGGAACAACTCCGATTTCTCGGAGAGCTTATAGGATGCCACCTAAGGAATTGGCCAAGTTGAAGACTCAGTTACAAGAATTGATTGAGAAAGGGTTTATCCAACCTAGTTCTTCACCTTGGGGATGTCCGGCAATTTTTGTGAAAAAGAAAGATGAGACTTTGAGGTTATGTGTCGACTATCGTCCATTGAATGAAGTAACCATCAAGAATAAGTATCCATTACCTCGGATAGATCTGCTTTTTGATCAATTGGTCGGAGCTAAAGTTTTCTCCAAGATAGATTTGAGGTCGGGATATCACCAAATCAAGATAAAGCCTGAAGATATTTCCAAAATGGCATTTACCACAAGATATGGATTATATGAATATTTGGTAATGTCTTTTGGTTTGACAAATGCTCCAGCTCATTTCATGTATCTAATGAACTCAGTATTCATGCCTGAGCTAGACAAGTTTGTAGTGGTGTTTATTGATGACATTTTAGTATATTCCAAGAATAAGAAAGAACATGCGGAACATCTCAGAATTGTTCTGACCCGCTTGAGAGAACATCAACTATATGCCAAGTTCAGCAAGTGTGATTTTTGGCTTAAGGAAGTGCAATTTCTTGGACATGTCTTGTCAGCCGAAGGAGTTGCAGTTGATCCAAGCAAAGTGAAGGATGTGCTTGATTGGAAACCGCCAACCACAGTTCATCAAGTTCGGAGTTTTCTGGGTTTGGCGGGGTATTACCGTCGGTTTATTCCAGATTTCTCGAAAATATCAAAAAGTCCATAACTGAATTGTTGAAGAACCAAGTTAAGTTTGTCTGGTCATCAGATTGGGATGAGGCTTTCTAGACTTTGAAGAGACTGTTAACCACTGCACCAGTATTAGCCCAACCTGACAACGAGAAGCCGTTTGATGTTTATTGTGATGCTTCAGGTATTGGTATTGGATGTGTGTTGATGCAAGAAGGCCGAGTCATTGCTTATGCGTCCCGACAACTTAAGCAACATGAAGAACACTATCTGACTCATGATTTGGAGTTAGCAGCTGTGGTTCATGCTCTGAAGATTTGGCGGCATTACCTGCTTAGTAATACGTGTCATATATATACAGACCACAAGAGCTTAAAGTATATCTTTACTCAGTCAGAGTTGAACATGCAACAAAGAAGATGGTTAGAACTGATTAAGGATTATGATTTGGAAGTACATTATCACCCCGGTAAAGCAAATGTGGTTGCAGATGCCCTCAGTCGCAAAAGTTATTGCAATTGTCTGACAGTGAGAACAATGGGTTTGAATTTATGTCAAGAAATGGAAAAGTTGAATGTAGAAGTAATTCAATAAGGAAGTTTGACCAACATAATTGTTGAAGCCACTATTCGAGATCAAGTTATTGCTGCTCAGAAGGAAAACAAGGGTATAGCCCATATTAAGGAAAGAGTCAAGAATGGAAAAGCGGAATGCTTTAGTATTGACAATGAAGATGTGTTGTGGTTCAAGGGTCGCCTGGTGGTACCAAAAGTTCCTAAGTTGCGGCAGTCAATTCTAGATGAGGCACATGCTACTAGGTTATCAATCCATCCGGGAAGTAATAAGATGTACCATGACTTGAAGCAAAGATTCTAGTGGACTAAAATGAAAATAGAGATTGCTAGATACATAGCAAAGTGTGATACTTGTCAAAAGGTGAAAGCTATACATTTGAGGTCTGCTGATGAGTTACAACCATTACCTATTCCATCTTAGAAGTGGGAGGACATAAGTATGGACTTTATTGTTAGTCTACCCAAGACATCAAAGGGATTTGACTCAGTATGGGTTATTGTAGATCGACTCACTAAGTCAGTATATTTTCTTCCAGTCAAGACAATATATCCTACGATCCAATATGCCAAGATGTATTTAGCAAGAATCATGAGTCTCCATAGAGTACCCAAGACTATTGTGTCAGATAGGGGTACACAGTTTGTCTCCAACTTTTAGAAACAATTGCATTCTTCATTGGGTACCAAACTTCTGTATAGTACAGCTTATCATCCGCAGACTGATGGGCAGACTGAAAGGGTTAATCAAGTACTTGAAGATATGTTAAGGTGTTGTGTCCTTAACTATTCCAATAAGTGGGATGAATGCTTACCTTTGGCCGAATTTTCATACAACAATAGTTATCAGGAAAGCATTAGAATGGCTCCATTTGAAGCACTCTATGGTCATAGGTGCAGAACATCGTTGAGTTGGTCTGAGCCAGGAGAGAGAAGATTCTTTGGAGTTGACCTTGTGAAAGAAACAGAAGACAAGGTTAAACAAATACAGAGTAATTTGACGATAGCTCAATCCCGACAAAAGAGTTATGCGGATAGAAGACGGAGACCATTGGTATTTAACATAGGAGATTTTGTATATCTGAAAGTATCACCAATGAAGGGAGTTAACCGTTTTGGTGTTAAAGGAAAGTTGGCACCCCGATACATTGGACCATATCAAATTTTGGAGAGGTATGGAAAAATGGCATATCGCTTGAAATTACCTGAACATCTTGCAGCTGTGCATGATGTGTTCCATGTTTCTCAATTGAAGAAGTATCTCCGAGTGCCTGAACAGAATGTTGAAGTTGAAGGAGTGGAACTAGAACCGGATTTAACTTATTCCGAATATCATATCCGAGTGTTAGATCAGAAAGATCGTGTTACTCGAAGACGGACAATCAAGTTCTATAAGATACAATGGAATCAACATTCAGAAGAGGAAGCTACTTGGGAATCAGAAGATTACTTGTTAGAAAAGTTTCCAGAATTTCTAGAGTCAATATAGAATAGAGTAATGTAAGTTGAGTTCGGTAGTACATATTGTGTTTTGTAAAGGGACCTCAGCTGTTTTATAAACAGAGTTTGTATGTGTTCTCGCGACACATTTCCTTTTACATTACTTACCCTATGGCTTTGAATCTCGGGGCGAGATTTCTTTTAGGGGGAAGGATTGTAACACCTCGGGTGTTTAAATATTAAAATCTGACATGTCATCATATGCATTGCAAAGCATTTGGCATTTGGTGAAAACTTTGAGATGCATACACTAATACAAGTTTATATTTATGTGGTATGTGTTGCAATGTATTGTTTGACTCAAGTTCAATGTTTGTTTGGATTTTTAATTTTTTGAGAAAACCCCGCTTTTCAATATTTAAATCCTACCCTGAAAATCCATTTCAAAATCTAAGCATATTTTGGGGTTGGGCCCAAAAGCAAAAGTGTAGAGCTTGACTAGTTAAGCAAAGTTTGTTTTTGGAGTTTTTCAAGTAGTTTAAAAAAATTTTGAGTAAATCAAAAAGGCGTAGTTCGTTAAATTTCCCGATTCAAATTCAAAAGTTCATTTCAAAATCTAGACTGAATTAGGAAATGGTTATAAAAGCAAAGTTGTAGAACTTTTGATTTTGAGCAACTTTTGTTTTTGGAGATTTTTGAGTTGTTATGAAAATTTGGGAGTAATTTGTGAATTTTGGTGAATGGCAAACTTGTAATTTCGATGAACAGTGTTCACCGCTTGCGCTACACCGCCGGCGAGCTTCGGCTTGCTTCTAGTCGCGCGCATGGCCGTCTGGGCGTCGCGTTGGCGCGCTGAAGGCTTCGTCGTGGCTTCCTTGAGCTTCTTGGCCATCCTTTTAAGCCTAAGCCGCCATCGTCGTTGCCCTTCTCCCTTGCTCTGTTTTCCCGTCGCCGCTGCTCCACTCCGGCGAGCCCGTGCCGTCGTTGTCGTGCTCCACCGTCGCTAATAAGCTAGTCCCAGCTCCGCTTTAGCCTTACGCGCTCAGCCAACCCATCAATTCAGCTTAATTTCGCTGGGAACCACCGCTCGTCGTGTTTCTTCTCCACGGCCGGCAGTCCCGCCGTCGAGCCCGCGTCGCCGTGGCCAGCGCGCTACGGTGAGTCCCTGCCCTTGCCGAGTCTTGCTTCGGCTTCGCTGCAATGATGTAGTGCTTTGTGACCCATCGGTTTCTCATTTTGACCACCACAGCTACCGGAGCATCGCCGTCGTTGAAGATCGCTCCACCGTGAACCCTGTCAACGTCGACTCGTGTCATCGTAGCTCATCCGGTCCCATTCTTTGCTCCAACGTGTTCGTGGTGAGCTACTGGACCTTCCCATGCCCTCTGTTTCCCCGTTTTCGGCTTCGTTTCGCTGGCGTAGCATTGCCGTGTCACCGCGTCCGCCATGGCCGACGACGAGCTAGTGTAGGGCCGTAATCCGTGCTGATAGGGACGTCAATCGATGCGCCTAGACTTGGTGATCATTTTGGTACGTTGGCCGTCACCGTTGATCTCACCGTCGGCGAGAAATCGCTGGTCAGAGCCGTCGCTGCCGTAGTCAACGTCGGATGTTGAAGATGACATGTGGGACCCGTTGTCAGTGACTCAGTGTTCAAATGGATTTTTCTATTTTCATATTTGAATGAATAGTGTCTATTTTTGTTATTTTTGTGTAGATTTATTTAAAGCTCCAAAAATTATGAAAATTTTTGTGTGACTTCTCTGTGATGTATAGCATTTAAGAAAAATATGAAATAATGTTTTTCAGTACTTTTTGAATGTGATAAAAATTGCTTAATTTATTAATAAATGGATTTACATGATTTTTCTAGGCTTATTTACTTGTCCAAAAATTATGAAATTTGTTTTGCCACTTACTTATCATGTAATGAACATGTACTAAAATTTTGAGCTCAATTAGAATAAGTTGATTTATTTCATAATTTTGAATTAAATAATTAATTCATAAAAGCAAATAGTAACCTTTAGTGATTTAGGTTTTGTTTGTAATTTTGGATTGAGTGATGACCTCAGGTCCTTAGTTGATAATGATCCTTGGCAATTGATGTATGTGTTATGAAAAATATTTAGTTGTTTGACTTGCAACTGTACTACAAAGGAAAGTTGTATTCAAATTGTTAATTTTGTATCCATCATCGAGCATCATATTTAGTATTCTGCATCATGTTGAACATGGCATTGTTATTACGTGTAGTGAACGAAGGTGAAAACGTGGTAGTTAATCAAGCTGTTGAAGAGGTTAATCCGTCTGTTGAGATCGGATCGAGTACTTGTGTAACGTCGCAGGAACCGGACTTTTCCGTCAACGAAGGCAAGCCCCGGATGCATACAACCCTACCTTGTGTTTTACAAATTAATTTCGCTTTTGCTTTCCATTGCTGCATTAAGTGATTAGGAGTTAAGTAAGAGCCTAATTGGTGCATTACCACCCTTGTTATTCCATATTTACCATATTACCAGTTTTAAACTCGTATATGCCTAGTTTTGTTTAGCTATGCATAGAACGATAAAAGTCGGGTGACTACCTGCCACCTGCAAGTTTTAAATGGGACATTGGTCAATATTGTTAGCATGTGATATGGGAATGTGGAGTAATAAATCTAGACTAGGCGGACTCGGTGTGTGTGAGCCACAAGACATGGAGGTCTTGCGAGCGGGTTCTTTCCACCTGTGTCGATTAAGGCACATCCGTTGTTGAATTGTATGAGGTGAGAATTTGTAGTACTAACCACATACTCCGGTAAGCCTGAACTTGGAAATTCTATTACGAGAATGGCTACTCGCGCACTGGGAGTGGAGAGATGGCGGGAATAGCGTGTACCCACGTGGCCATGGGCTGGAATGGTGGAGTACTGTATTCTCGGGTGGCGCGGACCCGTTCTTGCTTTAGAGGATCCGAGGGTAGGTTGATATATGTGAGTCAAGGACCTGCATATGTCGTGTGGTCTAGAATCCCCAGCTGGGCTTAATCGGTTCAAATCGTCGTTGCTCCTCGGTTATGGAGACTTAACTCACTGTTCATCATCGTAGAATTAATAACCGGAACTTGAATAAGGCTTGTAAAGGTGTTGGATATGAAGTTTCATGATCTCAGTGCGGATCGTGTCAGCTTTGTATATAATTCTTGAGAAGTTTTCTATATAAAGAATGTTGTTAAAAGAGCTTTTACGCTAAAGAACTTTGATTATTGTTAATGCTATACCTTGAATCCCTGAGCCTGCATTACTGAGTTTATCAGCTAATATTTTGGATAAGTCTTGTTGAGTACTTTTGTACTCAGGGTTTGTTGACCCTTGTTGTAGGTGAGCTTCATGAGCAGATCTATTTTAGATCGTGCTGCATGACTATCATTCGTTCTAACGATGAGAAGTAAATGTGTGATCCTTGGGCAGGATGTTTATTTTGTGTGTTAAGTATATGTTCATTATGCCACTCCACTACTACTATGGTTTGTAATAATTATCGAACTTAGTTTGTAAGGTTTGAAACAACTGGTTTGTGAACTATGTTATCGTAAGACTTCCGCTATTTTTACTCTGGTTTTGATATTTGAATAAATGTTGTAATACTGCAATGACTCTGTAATGTGATCCTGCTCGGAAATCGTGGATGATTCGGGGTTCCCCGAGGACACCCGACAGTCTTTTTAAGTTATTGGAAACATATGCATAAATGTCAAAGGTCGTCGGACAGTGACAGGTGCATGTGGGCCCTATAACTTAGGAGGTTCTGCCACAACGGCGTTGCACTATGGGTACAAGGCGCTCGTGACTAGCTGTGGGGGTACGACCCCAGATACCCACGGCAAACCACATGGGCTACGCCCTCAGGGGCGGCCTAGCCCACAAGACGAAGCCTTGCGGGGCACAACTCTGGTCGATGCCTTCCGTAAGACATCTGGACGATATCCTGAAGATACTATGAGATATGTTAGGATATGTATGATCCCAAGATTCTTGTAATCAGTTATTACTTTCCGGTTATCTCTCAGACCTAACTGACTTGTAACCCTGCTCCCCAGACTATATAAGGCGGGCAGGGACCCCCTCCGAACACACGCAAAATCATACGATAGCTAATACAAACCAACAGACCATAGGAGTAGGGTATTACGTCATACTGACGGCCTAAACCTGTCTAACTCACGTGTCTCTGTTGCCTTCTTGTTCTTGATCTCACGCTCCTCTATTGATCAATCTACCTTCGTGGAAAACCCCTCAGAGGACTGCCGATGATATTCTGTCGACAGTCAGGGCATACGACGAGCAGGGAGATAAGGCATCCCTCGAGGACACCATGGACCAGCTCAATGAAGTGCGCAACATTGCCCTCCTCCGCTCAGCCAAGTACCAGCAAGCATTGCGCCAGTACCATAGCCGTTGGGTGTGGGGTCGGGCCTTCAACATCGGGGACGTGCTGCTTTGCCTTGTCTAGAGCAACAAGAACCGCCACAAGCTCTCTCCACCGTGGGAGGGACCATATGTCATCGCGGAGGTGCTCCAACTAGGCACCTACAAGCTCAAGAGCATCGACAGTGAGGTCTTCATCAACGCCTAGAACATCTAGCCACTATGTCGCTTTTTCCCCTAATCTATGCGCATACTTATGAAAATTAAGAATGGCATTTCTGAAACGAAAAACACTTTCTCTTATCGATGCTGCTATCATTTCCTTCGTCTTTAGTAACACCTGACCCTAGCAACCGCAAGGGGTCAGGCCTCACACGGGCGCTGATAAGAGTATATCTCCCGACCCTCTCCTATGTTAAGATCTAGAAGCAAGGGTTGTGGAAACAAATGCTGAGGAAAACTAGTCGGACTGCAAGACTATGCCCCAGCGGCTACGGCGTTTTTGCTCACAAGCATGATCAGAGTTTTTTTGCTCGTACCTTGAGCTTTATAGCCTTAACAATGGAAAGGGTCAGAATGTATTAACCTTTTTAAAACAAAAAAGGGAGAAGAGCCAAAAGTCTATTTGGCCATAACAAAAGTTAAGAACTTATCCACTTATTACAAGTTCGCCGCCTGGCCTATCTAACTAACTAATTCTTTGGGGGATGATCTCATCCTCTATCTTGGCAGATAAGTCCTACGCCAAAGGGGCCACTTCCTTCTTGATGTCCTCCAGCTCGGTGTCGAAGTAGATGGGCACGAAGACCTAGCTCATCGTTGCCAGATCGATGTTCTCGTAATGAGAATGGGTGATCACAAACGATCGGTGAACGCTGAAGCGAAGCACATACCTCTTGATCTCAAGCGCTCGATCCATAATCCGGATGGCACGAACCGCATACAAGCTCGTCTCCTGCTCTAGGGCCAGTTTGAGGTCGCCGAAGACTAGCTGTACGACGACACGTAGGGAATCATGCTCATTGCTCTCCTTTAGGAGGGAGGCCTTCACCTCATCAAGCCCCTTCTCTAGGCCGCAGCTCTTCATCACCTCCACGCCAAGCTTGTCACCAAGACCTGTCCAAGCCACATACCGAACATGTCAAAAGGCCTACCACAGATTCTAGGGAGAAAGACAACAAGGGAAACAACCTTGAGGAGGTTGATCTGCTGTTGGGCATCGGTGCGCTCCTGACGAGCCAAGTCACGCTCCACGTGGAGCCCCTCTACGGCTCGAAGCAAATCATCCTGTTCCTTCCATAGCCGCTCGACCTTCATGGCGTCCATGCACGCCCTCTCAATCAGGGCCATGAGCTTCTCCCCGGCCTCATGGGCATCATCACGAGCATCCTTCTCCCTAACTTGGAGGTCGGCTAGCTCTCGGGTGGTGGGGGCAAGCTCAGCCACCTCCTAACAAGTGGCAGCGAGCTATGTGGCCAGCCCCCTCACTCCAACGTGCCTCCTCAACAAGGAATTGGGACTTCTCCCAGCTATGGACCATAAGGGACTACGGAGAGGACAAGACTTAGAGGCACAGAAAGGGAAAATAAGGGTCGGGAACACAGTCATGTCATACCTGATGAACCATGGCGACAATGTCGCACATTGAGCTCAGTACGGTGGTTAGGGCGTGAACCACAGTCCCAACCTCCATGTGGACACTCCTCTATTCCCTCTCCTTCGCTGTGTTGTCAAGGGCAACCACTCGAACGTCAGACCAGGATGGCTCCGCACCGACCCCAAGCGGCGCTGACCCCTCTTGCGGTAGCAACACCTTTGGAGCGGACCCTCCAGCAGTAGAGGGGCCAGGTGACGTGGGTGCGAAGGCCTACCCTATTGCCACATCTGCCAAGGACGCCTCGAGTACATCCTCCTCCATCCGACCTGCTGGAGAGGTGGCCACCCGCACGGATGATGGCTTCGGTTGCGTCGCTTTTGCCTGCGATGTCGTGGTCACACTAGTTGTGCCATGACCACCATGGGCACCCTAGGCGTGCCCTCCTCCGTCGCCGCCCCCCCCCCCCTCCCATGGAAGCAGCCATCGGCTATGCCTCCTCGATCGACGCTATGGCCACCCCAGCGCCACTCCCGCTCACCTTCGACGCAGCGCCAATCGGCTCCTAGCGCATCTACCGAAGGAGGCTTTTCTTCGACGTAAGCCTCAGGAGAGTCCCACATCCTCTGAAACTGCCAAGGACATGATAGTCAGTTTAAGGCAAAATTTTGTTAGAACAAAAGGATGAAAAAACACCCGCTCACCCTGACACCATCGGACAATGATGTTTTGGGGCCGGCCTGCTCGACCCCAGTTGCTCCTCGTTGGCATGTTGTCGCTTCGAGCCCTCACTCTGCTCGGAGGGTCCAGATGGAGTGGGGCGACCGTTTCCCACCGACTCTAGGGGCACCACGGGAGGCCCGGATGGGGTGGGGTGGCTTGACTCTACCAGCTCCGGGGGTGCGTCCTCCCCCTCCTACCTCAGGGCATGCCACAGGAAAGGCCCCGCCTACAGCAGAGATGGATCTTTAGCCCTTCCACCTAGCTTGTCCAATTGGATGGGTGACCCAAAGCCGTCCCTGCCTCCAAGCTCGTCCCATTGAACGGGTGACCTAGAACCATCGCCTTCTTCTTCCTCCTCTTCCTCCTCCAAACCCTACCGCCACTTTCCTCGATTCAACCCCACCCGCTGCTTCGCCTGACGCCTTGCCTCCTTGTTGGCCTTTTCCATCTTCCTCCACTCATCTATGACACGATTCACCACCCTCACGGCCGCGTGCTCTAGCAGCGACACGACAGAGGCCTGAAAGCCCAAGTTCGTCGGCAGCTCGATAAAGCCTGGCTCGAGCCGCATCGCGGGATTCCTAGGATTGCGAACATAGCGTCGGACTTGTCTGTTGCCTCCTTGATGCGCTGCGTGACCTTGTTGTCATATAGTGGCCTCTGGGCAAGCATCGTCCCGTTGAGCTACACGTTTGCCGGTTTTTGTGGGCCTTTCTGATTTTGATGTTAAGAACCCGCAATGAAGGGTTATTACTGCCGGTTCCACTGTAATCGGCAATGATGGGCTGACGGTGAAGGTCAGTTATGTAGTAGTGTATTACGGTGAAGATCTTTACTGTCAAAATTTTCGGTAGAAGACATGTATTACGCAACAAGCTGCACCCCTGTAAATAACATGAATAAAAGATGAAGTGGGTATGTTATCAAAAACAATATCATTCCGCTTTAACCATATGGCCCAGCACATGGTGCCAGCCCCTACTAGATCTAGAGTTTATTAATTGTCATGATATTATCTAGCAAAAGTTGTATAGTCTCAAATGAACTCAGCAAGAATACAATAAAAAAAAATATTGTATAGTCTCAAGGTTATTACAAAAACAACATTTCTCAATTCCATGCTAATTTCTCTTAACAAAGTTATTTTTGGTAAGCGTGCCCCCTTTATACAGAAACCAAACGAAAATTTTCACCTTTAAAGGTATCTTAATTTTCCATAAGTATCTGTTATATGGCATAAAATCTAGATTCAACATAGCATTATGCATTGATGCAGCCGAAAATCGTCCATTCTAATGAAGTGACCATCTGAATGTATCCGGTTGATCATTTAGACGTACCTTTACAAGTCGTAAAACCAAATTATGCCAAGAATCAAAGTTTTGACCTACTACAGATATTCGAAACGAAATGTTTAAGGGTACAGAACTCATGATATCAGCAACCATAGCACTTTTCCTTCTCACTATATTATATAAATTTGGATATTGCTCTTTTAAGGTAGACATGCCTAGCCACTTATCTTCCCAGAATCTAACTTATTTGTGATCTTGTAACCTAAAATTTCTAAAGCTTAGAAATTGATTTCTGACATTCATTAGACCTGTCAAGAATTGTGAATCGCCAGGCTTTTTATCCACTTGAGTAATTGATTTGTTGCTCAGGTATATAATTCACAGTGCTTATACTCAAAATAATAATTCTTTGCATGCTCACCCAAACTAATTTACAATTATTAAGTTACCAAGTCTAGGCTTGAATATAAAACACAACTTTTACTAATGAGTGGTGAGTTAAATATTCCACAAGTCATATCATCTTCAAGAAATAAAAGTATAAACGAAATGAACAGATAAGGCAGAAGAAAATATACAAAACTCAACTGATCTTACGTAGGCACCATGTCAAACCTCCACAACTAAAACAGTTTTTCAAATCAAATTATCAAATTAAAAAAAACATATGGATTGTCAAGTCTACCCAACAGCACCAAAATAAATCGTGATCCATGTCTATCCGGCAGGAAAAAAATCGCCGTCGATCACGCCCGCCCGGTGTCCCCTCTCCCCCTCAAACTGTCACCGCAGAAGAAACAAATTCACCACATATCACGCACGCGCCGAAAAAAACGCCGTCAATCACCCCGCGGTCTCTCCCTACCCCACCCATCATGGAGCTCTTCATGGGCGCCAGGTTCAAGATGCGGCCACTCGGGGAAAGCTTCACGCTGTGGTTACTGTACGACTGCTTGGTGGCAGGTGCCATCCCCGTGCTGTTCTGGCAGCAGTCAGTATAACGGCACAGGAACGGAAGCCTCCTAGCCCGATCTGCATCGCCTACTGGATCAGTAAGATCTATCCTCCTCCCCCTTATATGATTGTAGTATCAGGAATTATTGACATCTGCCATCTCCATCTTCCGTGTTCACTAGCATGGTAGAGAGTTCATGCTCTCAGAAGAGATGTGCCGCCACAGCTCCACTCAGAGCCAATCACGCACAGATTGGTGACGATTGGGCGAGAGTTATGAGCAGACTGTGAATGGTTAGTGTCGGCGGAGGAGGTGCTCATGCCCCTGCATTCTGATGCCGTCCCGTCCCTCCTGTCTCATGGCAAGCTGCAGCAGTCATCCTCACTCCCTTCCCTCAAATCCCAATCTGTACTATCTGAAAGTAGTCAATAAAAGATGTACCTCAAATCAAAGTGATATCACTGTGATGGTTGATGCTAATTTTATTTCCATGTGGCCATTTCAATTTGCAGCTTGGGGTTTTCTCGAACACTGTAATTGCAGGGTAGTCATGGTGGCTCAAATAATTCTAGGCTATGGTCTTCTGTCTTCTCACATTGGATGCAACCATGAAGGTAGTAAGTCTGATTCGCTACTTTTAGGTGCTGAAGAATATGTGTATATTCAAGGTACAAGCAAAATATTTGAGATTTTCTCTCTTTCGAGATTACAGAATTTGACATATTTTGTGCATTAGCACAAATTCCAGATGCATTAAGGGAATGCAGTTTTTCAAGGATGAGCTGGTGAGCTTACTGCAGACATGGACATCACCTAGAAGACACTGACGGTCAAGCTTTTTATTTATTTTGGATATTGAGAAATAGGAGTCTTATGTATTTCTATATTGCTCTATTTACAACAAGCCCATTCTAATTTGTATTGTCAGATGGATCGATTGCAAAGATAGGTAGGTGGATGATTGACTACAAATCTAGGATAGATTGTGTAAAGCCTATTCGACTGACTTTAGATGAACAATTGGCATAAATATTACGTACAGAGTCATCTGAAGCCGATAGCAGGCAATGTCCTTGTGGTGCTCTAGGCAAGCGCTGGAATCAAAAGACATCACTGGTGAGTACTACTTGCCGCCTCCTTTGCTCTATGTGGCCTCTTGCTGAGTCCTGTTCTTCAAATTCTTCCTGCACTATATATTTACGATTGATGCCTCATTTGACACATTTAACATATATGAACTTTTGGCTGCTTAGACTTTGATAGGATGCAGAGGGAGGACGCGTTGGACTAACCTCCTTGCAGCCACAAGAAACTCGAAGGGCAGTGTTGTTTCACCTTTTGCTGTAACAACATCTGGTGTTATACCAATGCCTAAGCAAAATTTCAGATGGCAGCACAATCTCTGGTGGTCAAAATAATACTTCATTCAAGTTTTACACAATGCAGTCCTGGTTTCAATGCGTGTAAGATTTGTTAACTTCCTTTCATTTGTGTTTCTTCATCTATTTGTTCTTCCATGCTACCAGGATATTCTCGATAACTAAATGTGTAACACCGCTTACCCCACTAAATTTTGGGATTGAGAGATAATTTTGCATAGTCAAATAATTTGATAATTTCAGCTACTGCTTCTTTCTATTAATACGTACAAAGATGTGCAGCTCTCCTGCATGGTTGAGAATTTCTCTTTGTAAGCTTGTGTTTCATCACTAACGTGAAATCCTCATGTATCATTGCTACGTTGGACCATATGTATGCAGGGGGTGGCAACAAAAAGATTTCTGTCCATTCAAGGAGTTCTTGGTACATGGACTCTTCAATTCTTCATGCCTTCTATTTTGGGGAAGACCACTCATATTTCAGGATCATAGCCAAGACACAGGACATATTTCACTTACAAATCATTTCAAGGAATGTTTCTTATTAATAACTTTGTCTGGCACACAGGATAACATTGTAAAACTGCACTTGAAGCATGAATACAATATGATATGTGCGGCAAGTGAGGGTGTCTAATGTCTTCATAGGACTCTTCTGGCAGAAATGGTGTTGCGCCGTGGACGCTGAAGGCAACAAAGACCGAATTGTGATGCAACTGCATCTTTGTGCACCGTGCAAGGACAAGCAAAGAACAGACTAATCGACGCACTAGCCAGCTGTGTGTTTTTGTACCGAACAAAATCAAACGTATAGGAGGGATCAGTCATTCGAGTTCTCTAGGACAAGATGCCTTAGACTCTGAATCTCTGATAATGTAAATTCTGTTTCAATTCTCGTGCCAAAAGAAATGCACGTTGTTGAGGCACGTCTAGGTTTCAATGCTGCACTGACTTAGTTCCATTTTAGGGCTTGATTAATCAGAACAGTCTATAAACTGATTTTGTGAACATCAAACACTCAAATATTGTTTGTTTCATAATACAATACACGTTCAAACTTAAAGTATCGTGGTATTAATTTGTTCCCGTTGCAACGCACGGGCATTTACCTAGTTAAGTATTATAGTTCAACTAGCACTACCACAAAAAGCATTTTCACGGTCATGCAAAAATAATTACCAGAGGCAGGCGGCTACCCCGCCTCTGTGTAATCATCACCGATAATCACGAACAACAGAGGCGGAAGGTGGCTACCGCTCGCGGATCTCAGTTGAAGGACACCGCCGCTCGAAGATCCCGTCCAGAGGAGGTTGCCGCTCATACACTCTAGTGCCTCCACGTGCGCCCCTTGATATTTGAGCTGGTTGTCGGTTGTGTGGGAGAGGGACGGGTGCCACCACATTGGGGATCAAGCCGTGGGAAAAAGGGTAGCCATCCTGTTGTGGATCCAGTCGGTGAGGTCTCGATATGCTGGCCAAGATGAAGAAGAAGGGGGTGGGGAGCAGGGTTGGGAGAGCAGGGATGGGGCGGTGGAGTTCATGGAGACCTAGTGATAGAGCCACGAGGGGTCAAGAGAAATGAAGAAGGACAGGAGAACTAGGGTTTTGGCTCAGGATGGGCTTATACTGGGCTGCTAGACCTCGGGGCTATTAACAGAGGTGGGAAATTTTGTTAGAAATTTAGGCAAACTCAGGTATTCTTTATCTATAAAATGATTAACAACATATTTGTAACATCAGAAATGTGCATGTGTGATCTAATTGCAAACGAGTTAATGAACATAATATTGATCATGATTTTAATCATAGAAAATAAAAGATGGGTCGCTACAGTTGCATACCCAGTGGTACTAGAAACGTTTCTGCTAGTCAACGTAGCGTTTGTTGGTCTAGTAATCCCGCTGGATGCAGTGCAGATAGGTCACAGTGCTAATCACCAAATGGAACCTTCGCCATAGTCGTGGATCGCTGCTGGGAAATAGAGAAAGTCATGGATAGAGCAGTCATGTCACCTGAAAGACGCTCTAGAGAAACCTGATTGCCGGCTTTCACCTGAATAGATGAGCGCTTCTTTGCCTCGTACGGGCAATGTTCAAAAAAACGTCATTAATCGCCGTTTAAACGAGTTTAAACGCTAAACTTTGACCCAGCGTCTCGTTTAGGGGGTAAACGCTCAATTAATCGTTGTGCGCGCCTAGGCGCTCGCCTAAACGCGCGGCGGCGTTTAATCGGTGCGGAACGGATGGAAAACACGTTTAGGCGGGTGGGAAACGCGCGGCTTGCGGGCGGGAAAGCGCGCGGCGCACGAGCGGGAAAGTGGGAAAAAAGGGCGCGCGCGCCGCGTAGAAACAGAGCGGGAGCGCAGGCAGGCGGACGCGTGAAAGAGCACGCGGGCCCGAGCAGTAGTGGCTCCGCCAAAACAGAGAGAGGCACAGGATTTCTCGCCGGCTCGCCCAGGCCACGCCTCCCGCTTCCGTGGTGCCTCCTGCCTCGTGCCCTCGTCGCTCCTCGCCGCCGTTGCAAGGGGAGCCCCAGCTGGAGCCATCGCAGGAGCAGGGTCGTCGACATCTGGAGTAGCAGGCCGCAGGCACAGGGGTCGCCGCCGCCGGCGCAGCCCCTCACTTCTTCTCGCGTCGTCGCTGGCACAGCCCTGCCCCTGCTTCACCACCCGCATCTGTCCTCGCCATAGCTTCACACTCTAGGTGCTCCCTCGGTCTCTCCCCATCTTTCCATGCTCATTCTCTGTAATTTTGATTTTTGCATGTCATTCTCTGTAATCTCCCCAGCTTCCAAACAACAGTACCAGATTTGTTAGCTGCTGTTGAATGCAAGAAACCAAGGAGGAAAGGAACTGATGTCAAAAACAAGTGTGCAGCAAGAGGTGTGGTCACTGTTATTACTTCCTAGTTGTGTTATTAGTATTGATTTTGCTCTCAGCATCACAAAGTAAAAAACAAAACAAAAACGTTTAATCACGTTTAATCTACGTTTAAACTTCCGAAACTCTAAACCATAGGCTAGCGTTCGCCTAGCGTCTAGCGTTTTTTTGAACATTGCGTACGGGTGATCGATCCTCATGTCTTTAGGATTACAAAACAAAGGTTTTTGGCTTCTAGGACTGTTAAATTGTGTAAGTGATTGTGTCATGTAATAAATTTGTTCTGATTCCTATGGGGATGAAGCCGGATATTCTTCCATTATCTTAAAAATGATGAATTTCCTAAAAGATTCCATTGTTTTGTTTACTTAGGATTGTTGCTTCTAAAGTTTGGATAGATGTGTTTATGAGTCTGTCATTCAATGAGTCTTTCCTCAAAGTTTTAACATAATTTTTCATTCCTATAGAAACATGGGTACCATAAATGCATGTTTCGTCAAGCACTTTTTATGCTTGTTGCTAATAATAAATTTGGCCTATGTTCATGCACTAGACCGATGCAGCATGCACTTTTTTACATGATTTAACTTTTTCAGTATATATAATATGTAATCATCTTTCTTCACATGGTGTCATCACAGATTGCTACTTCCAACGTGTGCTTAGATGTGAAGGTATAACTATATATAGATGCCTCATGTACATGTCCACTAATTTAGTTAAAAAAATATTATCTCAAGTTTGTTGGGAACATCTTATTGTCCGCACGATTTAATCGGGTCATATAAAAATATTATATTTTAAGATGCTTGAATCTAAACGTTCTTTTTTTAGATTACACCGTTCAAACTAGCGCGTTTATTTTAAGACAATTGGAGTATATAAACGTTTATTCAAACTAGCGCATTGGCCTCAACCTATATATGGTGCGGACCGGATGTTTCGCATCACTGCCCAGCTGTGAGATTTCCATGGACATGGATCCCGGTCTCCTGTTTGGCCTTGCATGCACGAAGCGGACTGCCATTTAGACGGCGAAGTCACTTGGTGAATATGAGGTGACCAACACTATATATATTTATAGTAGTGTGTGCCCAACATCACACACCACACGCCTAGCTTCTCTTTCCAAAAGCATGGCGTGCACTACCCTTTCATTGCTGGACCACCTCTTGATCACTGTATTGCTCGTCCTCGCTCGCGACATTATCATAGCCGGTGTTGTCATAGCTCCACCTCCCACTCCTCTACCTCTTCCATGGCCACGTGCACCCTCTCCAACTCCTCGTCCTCTGGGTCTTGGGGCCCCCCCTCGCACTCCTCTTCTTCCTCCCCCTCGAACAGGCACTCCACCTCTAACTCCTCTTCCTCGTCCATGGTTGGGTACACCTTCTCCAGCTCCTATTCCTCCATGGCTAGGAGCACCCCCTAGTACTCCTATCCTTCCTTCTCCTAAGGTAGGTGCTCCACCTCCTGTTCGCCCCCCACAGTTGGGAGCGCCCCTTCCTATCCCTGTTCCTCCTACTCCTTGGTTGGGGGCTCCCTCCCGCGGTCCTATTCTTCCTCCCCCATGGAAGGGTGTTCCACCTTCTACTCCTCCACTTCCAGCACCACGGTTAGGAGCACCCCTCCCGTCCCGTCCTTGTCCTCCAGCAGGTGCTCCTGTACTCCCTCCCCGTCAGAAGGGTGCTCCACCTTCCACTCCTCCACTTTCTACACCACAATTAGGGGCACCCCTCCCATCCCCTCCTCTTCCTCTAGCTCGTGCTCCTGTACTTCCTCCCCGTCGGATGGGCGATCCACCTTCCCCTCCTCCACTACCTGCCCCAAGATTGGGGGCACCCCTCCCGTTCCCTCGTAAACCTCCACCTCGTGCTCCTGTACTTCCTCCCCGTCGGAAGCGCACTCCACCTCCTGCACCACGTTCTAAGGCACCCATTCCATCTCCTGTTATTCCTCCCCCTCGAAAGCGCACTCCACCTGCACCACGTTCTAAGGAACCCATTCCATCTCCTATTATTCCTCCCCCTCAAAAGCGCACTCCACCTTCCACTCCAATTCCTGCACCACGGTTGGGGGTACCCCTTCCATCTCCTCTTCCTCCCCCTCGCGGACCTACTTTTCCTTCCCCTCGGAGCGGCACTCCGCCTTCCACTCCTCCACTTCCTACACCACGATTAGGGGCACCCCTCCCGTCTCCTCTTCTTCCTCCAGCTCGTGCTCCTTTGTAACAATTCTGTTTGTCTAACCAATCATGAAAGCAGCACCAATCTCTTTCGAAACAATAAGTCTTCACACAGCAACAACAGCAATATCTTCATTGAACCTCGTCAAAGCAATATTGCTGGAAGCTGAAGATTGAATCTCAGCTGGATGGGTTTGTGTTTGCTACAGTGCTATAGGGTCCCATAGGCCACAAGAAAATCATGTAATATATACAACTATTTTGTTTCCGGGGTGTGTAATAAATTGGTAAGCCTAGGCTTACTAATCTGTATTTCAAAACTTATTTCTCTACATTTATATTATAATGTATTGTAACCTTGCAATAGCGATTCGATTTGCTCAATTAGCCGTCTTGGATCTGTTTGCAACTCATCCTTCTCTATTTATCATTGTTTGTTCCTTCCTCCCTCCTAATACCACTCCTCACCAGTGTGTTTTTATTTTAACACATGGGGACACAAGAAGCTGTCAATTTCTTTGAGGCAAGAAGAATTTGCAAAAACAGCCCCTAAGTTGGAAAAACTTGTACAAGACAAAAACAGTCGAGATGTTGGAAGATTTGTTGGTTCTTTTCCATCCAAATTTTAATTTCCCATAAAATTAGGAGGGTATGATGTGAGTTGTGACTGGATTCCTTTCTCGGGAGCACCAAATAACGTCCACCTCTCAACCTAACGCGAATATGTGCTCCAACCAGCGGTGGATTTGGGCCCTAGGCATGACACAAAGCATCTGATGATTACTCCACTGGGTTTTTTGTGGCCTAATCCGTAATAGCCCTAGCCATCATGCCAGCAATAATCAGCTCCCACCACCGGCCGAACAACCATCCGTCTAACCCAACAATGCTTGAAGTAATAAGAAGCAAGAAGCCTAGCACCTACAGGCTACAGCTCTTCAATCTCACAAGTCACGCGTGCACCTCTATGGCTCTATCCTTCTCTCTCGTCTTTCTCCGCTACGTCTCTCATCTCATCTCCTTTCTCAGTCACACCCACGCCCCATTGCCCCCTGGCCCATGCTAGTGCGTGCCAGCAGAACTCAATCTAGTCCCCTAGTGCCGCCAAAGGAACCACAACAGACCAGGAGGAAACCTTGCAGATACTCTCATCTTCAATGATGCCATCGGTCACCTGGGCTTAGTTGAACTGCCTTTAAAAGGACGTGCCTTTACATGGAGTAACATGCAGTCTGAACCTCTTTTAGAGCAACTTGATTGGTTTTTTACATCCCCCAATTGGACAATTGATTTCCCCAATACTGAAGTGCTCCCCATGGCAAAGATCACTTCAGATCACATCCCCTGCAAGATCATTATCAGTACCAACATTCCGAGAGCGAATCTGTTCCGTTTTGAGAATTTCTGGGTAGAGCAAGATGATTTCCTCGACACAGTGTTAGACTGCTGGAATATTACACCCACCCTCAATGATGCAGCCCGGAATATTTCGTCTAAGTTCAAAGCACTCAGCTAGTTTGAAACACTGGAGTAAACATCTATCAAACTTGGGTCTGTTGATTAGTAACTGCAACCAGGTTATCTGCTTCATTGATGCCCTAGAGGATAGACGTGAGCTCTATAATCCAGAAGCTAACCTCAGATGTGCAGTCAAGCGACAACTCCAGAAGTGGCTAGGGTATAAAAATTTGTATTGGAAGAAACGTTTCACAGTCAACAGGATTAAACTTGGGGATGAATGCACAAAATTCTTCCATGGTATGGCAACTATTTCATATAGGAAAAATGCCATTTCCCAGATTATGAATGAGCATGGAGTTTGGATTCAGGATCATGAGAGTAAAGCAGGGTTGCTATGGACTGCTTTCAGAAACCGTATGGTGCCACATCCTCTCCTACCATGCTTTTTGACCTCACCAGCATGATCACACAGGTGGATGGCCTAGATGCCTTGGTGAGCCCAATCTCGCATGATGAAGTTGACTCAGTGGTCAAGCATATACCAAATGACAAAGCACCTGGACCTGACGGTTTCAACGGTCTACTCCTAAAGAAGTGCTGGCAGTTTATCAAAGGTGACTTCTACTCACTATGCTCTGATTTCTACTCAGGTCTGGTCAACCTTGAGTGCATCAACACCTCTTATATCACCCTAGTGCCAAAAAAGAACAGCCCAGAGACAGTAAATGATTTTCGGCCTATATCTCTTATGAACATTTCATTGAAGGTGATCACTAAAATCTTAGCTGAGAGATTGCAAGCAGTCATACTACGAATTGTCCATCCCAACCAATATGGTTTCATTCGGTCACGTACGATACATGATTGTTTAGCATGGAGTTATGAGTATATCCATCAGTGCCACCAGTCAAAACGGGAGATAATCATACTCAAGTTAGATTTCGAGAAAGGCAGAAAGCGTTTGACACAGTGGAACACTCTACCATCATCCAAGTTATGAGGCATTTGGGATTTCCAGAAAGATGGTTGACTTGGGTACAAACAATCCTCTCTTCTGGCTCCTCGGCAGTGTTATTGAATGGTGTTCCTGGGAAATTTTTCAAATGCAAGAGAGGTGTCCGGCAGGGGGACCCATTATCACCTCTCCTCTTCGTGCTTGCGGCTGAGCTTCTGCAAATTTTGGATAACCGGGCTGCATCCATGGATCTACCCACCACACCAATTCCCCAACCTATGGCAGATTTCCCTATAGTGCAATATGCGGATGACACGCTACTGCTACTACAAGCTGATGCCAGACAACTCTTCTTCCTCAAGGCCCTTTTGCACAGCTTCGCAATCTCAACAGGTCTCCATGTGAATTACAGAAAGTCACATATGTACCCTATCCATATTACTCAAGAGAAGTTGTCTCATCTTGCTGCTACGTTTGGATGTGATGTGGGCTCAATGCCGTTCACCTATTTGGGGCTACCCATGGGCACAACCAAGCCAAAATTTGAAGACCTGACCCTAATGATGGATAGAGTGGAAAGAAGGCTCTCAGCATGCTCCACTTGGATGTCCTACTCAGGTAGACTAGAAATGGTCAACTCTGCGATCACACCCATTACCACCTATGCAATGTGCACTATCAAGCTGCCAAAAGGGGTGATCGACAACATTGACCGAGCAAGGAAGCAGTACCTATGGAGAGGCAATGATGCTGAACGCAAAAAGGGTGGTAATCTGGTTGCTTGGGAAATAGTTATGAAACCAAAGGAGAAAGGTGGACCAGGTGTTTTGAACCTAAGACTGCAAAATGACGCCCTGCTCATGAAACACCTAAGTAAGTTCTATAACAAGGCCGACATCCCCTGGGTGCATTTGATTTGGAATAAATACTACTCCACCAAAGTACCACATGTTGCTAGAGAATCGGGCTCCTTCTGGTGGAAGGATGTGCTCAGACTCAACATCATTTTCAGAGGTGTTGTCAGGTGTGAATTAGGCAATGGCTCCTCTGTCTGCTTCTGGGATGATCTATGGACAGATTCGGTGCTAGCTCAAACATATCCAAGATTGGCCTCTTTTGCCAGAAATAGGGGTGCTTCGGTGCTGGAAATCATGGAGGCCGTTGATCTTGACAGCTTGTTCCTACTACCTCTATCACAGCAGGCTTTCGAAGAGCTTGAAACTCTACAAGCTCAGTTGCAAGATATACCAAATGATGAAGATGCAGTGGATCGATGGATTCCTATTTGGGGCAACACATATACCTCACGGCGTTTCTATTCTCAGGTATTCAAGAATATGGATACACATCCGATCTTCAAGATCATTTGGAAGTCTAGATGCACCCCGCGTGTCAAATTCTTTGCTTGGTTGGTTCTGGTAGATCGCCTCAACACCAAGACTATGATGCGTAGAAGACATCTCGACGTCCAGGGCACTGATATATGCGTCATGTGTGACAGTGGAGAAGAGGAGACCATCGACCATCTGTTCTTTGAATGCACGTTTGCAAAAGAATGTTGGGTGACTATACATATCAACTGTGACACATCACTACCTCTACTAGACAGGTACACCCAAGCTTGAGGCGCCCACAACATACCTTTCTTCACAGAAGCAACTCTGATAGCAGCTTGGGAGCTGTGGAAAGTGCGCAATGACAAGATCTTCCGGGGAAGAGACCCAACCCCTAGTATTTGGTTATCGAATTTTAAGAACCAATGTAAACTTCAGTCTGCTCGTTTTAAGGATGACCTTAGGTCAACCTTCTATGTTTGGCTCGATGCTTTTAGCTAGATTTGTATGTAAGACCCTCTCTCCTGTTTTAAATTAATTAAAAAGTTGCTCACTGTGGGGATCTCCCCCACGGTCTTTTCGGTCAAAAAAAAAAAAGACTACTCTACTCATTAACCTGGACTAATAGAAAGTACAAGCAAGCTTAGAGAGATACACACCCCAAGCGAGACTTGCAGAACAGCGTGAGCGGAACCAACCTTCTTGACTGCGTGGAGGGCGGCGCCGTGGCCGCCGACGCCGGCTCCGATGATCACGAGGTCGTAGTCGAACCCGCCGCTCGCGGCCGCGCCATTGCCAGCCGTCGCCGCAGCCACCACGCTCCGCCTAGCGGCCACCAACTGCGGCGTGCACCGGGGCGCCAGTGGAGCCGGAGGGCCTCGCGCCTGAGACCGCAGAAGCGGATCCTGGCAACCGGCCGGATCGTGTCGTACCGGTAGGCGGCGGCGCTACTGGCGACCGCCGCCGAAGCTGCCGAGAGGGACCATGGGGCCTCGCCCGACCCGCCTCCGGCGCCGGCAGATCCGGCCCGGCCGAGCCCCCGGCGATCTACGGCGCCGCAGCTTCCCCGCATCCGGCGCCGGCGTTTCAGGCGAGGGGCGGGAGGCGTGGGCGTCCTCAGAAGCGAGCCGCGGCGAGGCTCGGGGTTTCGGATTCGGGCGGCGGCGACGGGCGGGAGGCGAAGGTTTTTTTTTTTTTGAGAAAAATAGAGACGGAGGACGGGAGGAAACGGGGATCGGACCTTCGCGCGTGGGTTTGGTCCGCGCCTAGGATTGTTCGGGGATGCGTGGAGGAGAGTTGAAGCATTTGATAACTGATTATTATTAGTATATTTGATTTTTATGAACAATATAGAATTCTGTGCACAAATTCTTTGTCGTTAGGATGCCTCCTCGGGAACGCATTTTTTGTCTACCGTTCCGAGTGCTCCTTTGTAATACAGATGCATGGGTCACCAGAATCGGAAATGCTCTCGCCTCGTCCAGACGGTCGCGTTCGCTTGCGCCGCCCAACAGCCCAATCGCTGATTCCTCTTGTCCACTTGCCTCCGACCTTATTCCGTTGTCTTTGTTCTCCAAAAGGCTTCCACTGTAGCGTCGGAATCGACCTCCACCGTGACCGTGCTCTGGGTTCCATCGCCAGGCTCGAAGAAATAGAGGGCGGCTTCGCTCTAGTCGTCGCCTCATCATGCCCCATAGTCCGCAGCTACACCTGCCCGATCCGCTCTAAGGCTGCGGTGTCCCTTGTCTGGTCCGCCGACGACACGAAGCTTCATCGCCGTGCCCGAAGAAACGGAGGGCAGCTCCACTCCCGCTGCCACGCTTGACAGCTCTCGCGCCCCATGGTTGGTCGCTTCGCACCATCAGTGAGATCTACACCGGTGAACTCCACACATCGACGAGCCTCCATTCCCAAGCAGCAAGGAGATATTGTGCTGAAAGTGCATGTTGCAAACATATGTTTTGGGTGTTTCAGAGCTATGTTGCATGTGTTTCATATCGGTGTTACAAAAATAGATCGTGATGTTGCACATGTTGCAATGGCTATGCACGTATGTTTCAAATATATGTTCCAAATGTTTCATCTGTATCAAACGTATGTTGCAAGTGTTTTTATGTGGATGTTGTAAAAGTAGATCTGGATATTGCATATACATGCATGTTACAAGCGTATGTTTCAAGTGTTTCAGGTGTTTCATTTGTCTATTGCGAGTGTTTCATCTGGATGTTGCATATGCTTTGCAGTGGTTTTCAAGTATTTTCAGGCTTTTTCTCAAGTGTTTTAGACGTTTGTTTTAAGTGTTTCATATGTCTTCTTTTGTATGTAGCAACTATTGCATCAGAATGTTTCAAAAGTAGATTGGTGTTGCACATGGGATACGCATGGAAAGCAGCTGATAGCGTGGGCGACGTCCGGGGCACTCGCCCGCTTACCGTGCGAGCACCGTCTGGCCGCTAGTGCCCCGGATCGGACATTCAGCCGCTAGCAAGTCCGCATAAGAATTCTTTCTAACCTCTTTTCTCCCTGTCATATCACAGCACTTGCTCGCTAGCGCCATGTGGCCGTATGGTCCCCACATGGAAGAAGCTTGGTGTGGCGACCAAAACTTCAGCGAACGCCCACTGCCACGATATGGAACATGTGCCCCTGGCTCGCGTGACGGCCTGTGTGCCACATCTTTAATTATTCTCGAGCAAAGTCACGAAAAACTATGTTGATACAAAGAAGCGGTCACACACAATAGTGCTAGAATGTATGGTCGTAGATCGGTGAACCCTCGGCTAGAACACACGTACTAGAAGATCCGATGTTGAAAAAAACATGCTCATGTGGGACAATCCACCATGACATTCCAATGAACCCTCGACAAGAACGCATGCACATATCGGACCACCCGGTATCTGTAAATTTTGCCTCAGAAACTATGAACGCCTCCTGGAAAGGACCCATGGGGAAATGCACCAGGGTTGGTCTAGGATTTGCATAGCCACCTAGAACGCCCCAAACTCCGATCTATCCAGAAGCTCGTAGATAACAATAGATATAGGGGTCGAAAGAGCTAGCATTTGGAAAAAGTGAATAGTATATTGGTTTTATTTTTTATTGATTGGATCACTCAACTAGACAGCCCTTAATATTTATATGGTGGGAGGTCTATCCCATAGGAGTCCGAATACATTTTTTTAAGGGTCAGTGGGGGGAATTCCCCCACCTATTTTTTTGTATTCTATTAAACAAGAAGTATAACAAAGAGTACAAAAGCGAAGATTACAGGTGCACGAGGTGTGCAGAAAGCAAAGAGAAATAAGGAGCTGGCAAGCTCAGAAAAGAAAACTATGAATAATCCTAGGCTACAGGCCTCTTTGGCACGGCTTATGTCGGCTTCGGCTTCATTTATTTTGCGCAAATTGAGGCACTGTAGCATGAAGCCGTTTTGTAAGCCAGGGTTAAAATGAAATAGAAGCCGGGAAAAGCCAGTTTTTCTGGCTTCACTGGTGAAGCCGTTTTGGATGAGCCGTGCCAAAATGGACTTAAATTCTCCAAAAAAAAAACATGTTTAAGGAACCTGCAAGGTTCGGCTTGACCTTGATGCAAATTAGGCCAATCTCCTCCCTGAATCTGGCTTTCCAAACATTACCCAAAACTGACCCAAATCAAATATATAGAAGAAATTGAATCCAACTCGGACTCAACCTGGGTGGCCAGACCGAACCGTCCAATGTGTGCAATCAGCACATGTTTGCCCAATTTGACTACGAACAGCTAGTAAACTTGACATTTCATCAACATCTTCTAAAATAGTTGTGAATCCAACAATCAGATCTTGGTGCAATGAAAACTATGCAAGTCAATGAGTGACTAAAGAAGACTAGTATGTATAGTATTGCCAAGTGCCATGCTTCAGCTGCCATGGCATGAAGACAGTTACTAGGTCGTGGTCCAAAGTGCCATAAAACATGAGAGGATCAGGCTGTGGCACGGCCCAAGTCCTCGAAGGTGGAATGTAACTGAAATGCTTACACCCATGCGTCCGGCCGCCTGGGCGCTTGCTTATTAATGGGCTTGCGGACCAGCCCAGACAGCCTCCCCAACTCCTGCGCATAGTTCAGAGGTTTCCCCACTCCCGAACATATCAGCCGCTTCCACCGCTATCTGTGCAATGACTGCCTCCACCACGTTGTCCGCCCATCGCGGCTGCTACTCCGCCTCATTGCTGTCGTGCGCCCATCTCACGCCATGCGCTCCTCGCTCCCCGTCGCGCACACCTCTGGCCCCCTCTCGTCGCGCGCCCGCTCCCCCCCTGTCGCACACGCCTCCCACTCCCTCCCGTCGTTGGCCCTGGAGTTAGTGGTGGTTGCTCCACCCGTCGCGTGCGTCGCCCGCCCGACCGAGCCAAGCCCAGTGATGGTGACGCTAGCTGGTGGTGGTGCTCGCGCGCTAGCTGGTGCGGGGTGCTCGTGCAACGCCTCTCGTCACCGGCTCCGACCCTGACAGCTAGAATCGACCGGCCCCTGCCTCGGCCCCATGTTGCAAACACATGTTTCAAGTGTTTCATAGGTATGTTGCAAAAGTAGATCGGATGTTGTGTATGTTTGTAATAGTTTCAAGTGTTTCAGACGCATGTTTCATTTGTTTTTAGACATATATTGCAAATATTGCATCTAGATGTTTCAAAACTATATCGGGTGTTGCATCTCCCTCCTTGCCTTTCTACTATCTCGCCTCGGTGTGGAAAGCGAGGCGGAGGCGGTCCCCATTGCCGCGAGCGGGCCCACGTGCTTCCGGATGGGCGTAGAAGGCGAGATGTAGGCAGGTAGGCGCGAGATGCGAGATGGGGGGCAGCAGTGCGGCCGTCCGGATAGGAGCAGCGTCTGGATGTCCGAGCGCTAGCCACTGTCGACGAAATCTGGTCGGTAGTCTACCGAGGGGTATACCCACGGTAGTAGATGATCGGTGGAGGTGTGCGTAATAGGAATCGGATAGTGACACAAGACACAGAGACAGCAATTTAGACAGGTTCGGACCGCCTAATCAACGTAATATCCTACGTCCTGTGTCTTTATTGGATTATATTGAATATGAGATAAATTCGAGGGGGGCTCTACTCGCCTTATATAGTCTGGGTGGTAGGGTTACAAGTCGGTCTTGGCCTAGTTCTATTCGGTTATATGGTAAGTATTTACAAGGAATACGATATCTATCATATCCGAAAAGATCTTCCTTCATCACCAAGATGTCTTCTGATTGCCATACTGTGCACGTCGACCAGAACTGGGCACCGTAGGCCTTGATCTTATGGGCTGGACCTCTCCTGGCGGTGTGGCCCATCTCTATTGTTGTGGGTATTTGAGGTTATACCCCCCCCCACACAGCTAGTCCTCGAGCGCCTTGTATCCGCTGAGCAACGCCGTCTTGAGCAAGTCCGGGTAGTTTAACTTGGAGTCAGCCAGCAAATCTGGCAATCTGACCAGTTTAACTGGTAATCAAATCAACAAAACAAAGTGCCGACCAGTTTAACTGGTAATCCAATCAACAGAACGAAGTGCCGACTAGTTTAACTGGTAATCGGACCAGTGGAAATTGAAGCCAACCAATTTATCAGGTGATATGATCTCAGACTTAGCTAAGTAAGGTTTGCCAGAAGGATGTGAGGAGCTCAAGTTTAAAATTTAAAAATTCTCCACCTTAGGTGAAGTGTACACACTTAGGCTTCGTTGGCGAAGTCAAATGATCATCATTCATGACTTATGCAAAGAGGATATTAGGACTGATATATGCGCTGCAAGGTGCAATATATACATTGTAGTTCCTGAGCCTAACAGTAGGTGAAGAAGACACCTGGTGTTAAGATCAAAGAATTTCAATGATCACTTAGTCAAGATAACCAACTCCCAGCTTAGCCAGGAGCACAGCTAGTCTCTAGCTTAGCTAAAAACCAGTAAGAAAAAAAAATAGTACATTCACCGTAAGGTGAAGTGTACACATTTAGTCCCCAAGCCTACTATAAGATAAAGAAACATCTTGTAGTAGGATCAAAGAATGAAGTATAAATGACGAAGTCCCAGCGCTTAGCACTGGGTATGTGGAGTAAAATTCAATAATACCGAGCAGTAAAACATGGAGATAACAGAAAGTGCTTATCACTGGATTGCTGTGATAGATATACTTATCAAAGCCCCTGACGTGCCGCCCAAGATCAGCACCCTGATCTGGACAGCATGGAAAACCTTGATATCACCCATGACATGCAGCGTCGGCAAAACATAGTAAGCCAACAAGCGAATTGGCAGACGAAGTCCCCAGCTTCGCTGGCGATGAAGCGATAGACAATCTGACCAGTTGGTTGTCGAAGAATCAAGTACCAAGCAGCCCAACCAACTGGTCGGCGGCGAAGTGAGCGCCGAGTAAAAGTGAATGCCGAAAGGTCCAAACAACTGGTCGACAACGAAGTCATGAATCTAGTGGTTCGACCAGTTGATCGGCGGAGAAATCCGAAGGCCAGAAGGTGCGACCACCCAGACGATGATCCTGCAATAGAAATATGTAGGACAAGTAGTACATGATTTAAAAATAAAATATATGAACTCGGTGATGAAGAAAACAGAGCGGAGTTTATTGGGAGCAATGTATCGGTGAATTTTATACCCCGCAGAGCAGTTTATGTTTATTTGAAGTTTATTCATATTTGTATAAAGAACAAAATCTCTGTGCTTAGCACTGGATATAGGAGTAAAATTCAGAGAGTGCTGAGCACTTAAAAATGGAAAGAGTACTTAGCAATTAACCGTGGCAAACTTTGGAGAGTGCTTAGCACTATATCATGGCAAAATTGAGAACATGGAGAAATTTGGAGAACATGAAGAAATTTGGAGACCGTGGAGAAATTTGGAGACCGTGGCAAAATATGGAGACCGTGGCGAAATATGGAGATCGTGGCAAAAATTGGAGACCGTGGCGAAATATGGAGACCGTAGCAAAAATTGGAGACCGTGGCGAAATATGGAGATCGTGGCGAAATATGGAGACCGTGGTGAAATTTAGAGACCGTGGTGAAATATGGAGACCGTGGAGAAATTTGGAGACCATGGCGAAATATAGAGACCATGGCGAAATATGAAGACCATGGTGATGGAGACCGTGAAGAAATTTGGAGACCATGGCGAAATATAGAGACCATGGCGAAATATGAAGACCATGGCGAAATTTGGAGACTGTGATGAAATTTGGAGACCGTGGCGAAATTTGGAGACCGTGGCGAAATTTGGAGACCGTGGTGAAATTTAGAGACCGTGGTGAAATATAGAGACCATGGAGAGTGCTTAGCGCTATACCGGGGCAAAATTTGGAGAACATGGAGAGTGCTTACGACTGAGGCGGCTCGCTTAGCAGCTCGCTTGGTGACTCGGGCGGCTCGGTGGCATGGTGGCTCGATGGCTCGGCGGCTCGAGCAGCACGGCGGCTCGAGCGGCACGGCTGTAAAGGTCCTAATATGGCTAGAGTGGGGGTGAATAGCCTATTTAAAAATTTACAAGATCACTAGAGCAATTTAATATGACAAATAGCGTAAAGTAATTTTGCTCTAGCTCTACTAGGGTAGCAAGCCACCTATCCAAACAATTCTAGTTGCTATAATCACTAGGCACACACAAGAGCTAAGTTGCTACTCACTAAAAGCTCTCAAACTTGCTACACTAAAGAGCTTCACTAGATGAACTTAAGCTACAAAACAAACTCTTAATTCTAGCTATACTAAAGAGCTTGTTACAACTAGTTTGCGGGAATATAAATGAGTAAATAAGGTGATTATACTACCACGTAGAGGAGTGAACCAATCACAAGATGAATAATAATTCAATCATCGAGAGAATACCAAAAGGCAAGAGACAACAAGTGACAACCAATTTTTCTCCCGAGGTTGACGTGCTTGCCGGCACGCTAGTCCCCGTTGTGTTGACCAACACTTGGTGGTTTGACGGCTAAGAGGTGTTGCACGAACCTCATCCACACAATTGGACACCGCAAGAACCTACCCATAAGTGAGGTAACTCAATGACATGAGCAATCCATTAGAGTTACATTTCGGCTCTCCGCCAGGGAGGGCACAAGACCCCTCACAATCACCAGAGCCAGCCACGAACAATCACCAACTCATGCCGAAGCTCCTCCACTGCTCCAAGCCATCTAGGTGGCGGCAACCACCAAGAGAAACAAGAAATCTACAGCCACAATGATCCTCAAGTGCCACTAGATGCAATCACTCAAGCAAATGCACTTGGAATCACTCCCAATCTCACTATGATGAAGAATCAAAGATGGAGATGAGTGGGAGGTGTTTGCTTAGGCTCACAAGGATGTTAGGAATGTCAAAGTGCCAAGAGAGTGATCCCCAAGCCAGCCTCCAACTATTTATAGATGGCCCTCAAAATAGAGCCGTTGCTCTGCTCGTGGGCTGACCGGACGCTGGCCTACGTCCAGTCGGGTGAGTCCGGTCACCCGATGTCGTCCACATTCAACTTCAACGACTAGCAGCTGACTCCCCAACGGTTAAGTTATGACCGGACACGCCTAAGAAAATGGCCTGACACCGTGCAATTCAGGATTCGGGCGAGTCTAGTAAGCACCCCGAGGGGTTTTTTCTTGACCGGATGCGTCCGGTCAGAGGTGACCTGATGCGCCTAGCGTCCAGTCCTTGCACTGCTCCTCTCTACGCATGAACACTACTGATGTGACCATACGCTAGCATAGACCTGACGCAACCCCTGCTCGTCCGGTCGTGCCATCGCGCCACCATCCAACAAGTGACCGGACACGCAGAAGGTAGCGTCCAGTCACTCCTCGGCCTCCTCAGCCAGCAACACCTCCTTGCTATAAATGACTGGACTCGCCTAGCCAGCATCCAGTCAGGATGTGTCCAGCGTCCGGTCGACATGCAGCTCCTCCTTTTCTTTTTCTAAGTCCACAACCTCTTCACCCTTGCTTCCAACTTGCTAACCACAAAGTGTAGAACTTGTGTGCATGTGTGTTAGCATTTTTCAAAGCATTTTACAATGGTCAAAGTTAGCACACTAGGTTCCTAAATTCATATGCAAAAATCATGTCACCTAGTGGCACTTGATAAACCGTTTAGCCAAATATTTCCCTCTTTATAGTACAGCTATCGATCCTAAGTCACTCACACCCTCTATGGTGTCTTAAGTGCAAAACAAAGACCTATCATATACCTTTGCCTTGATCATCTCGGTTTTTGTTTTTCTCTTTCTTCTTTTCAAGTTGAGCTTGATCATCATCAACACATGTCCACCTTCATCACCATGGACCTCGTCTTGCTCAATTACTTGGATTGCACCAACCTAGCTCATATCACAACTCATGACAAAGGTTAGTGCTAGGTTTCATCAATTATCCAAAACCAAACTAGGGCTTTCAATCTCATCCTTTTTGGTAATTGATGACAACCTATTTACAAAGATTTTCAATGTAATTTTCTTGGATTCATGTTGCTTGCCCAAGCATATTACCATGTGTAAAGATTATGAACAAGTTTCATCAACCCAAATTGGTAGTATTAGATCCCCCTACTTATGTGCTAAGAGTTTAGATTCAAAAGCTTGCACATATGCATGGATTAGAAGTTTGGGAGAGTAATAGCTACCAAATAATGCTAAGGTGTAAAGAATGGACCTTTGAAGCGTGACCAATCGGAGTTGCCAATATACACCATCCTTAGCACCATTAGTAACTAGACATTCACAAAAACTAGAAAACCCCCATGAGATCAATATTATATGAAAGAGTCTAGTTTTTACATGAAAAGCACAAGTCTAGTTACTCTTCCTATGCATGCTAGTTTTCATTTCATCAATCATTTTCTAAAAACTAGCATACACCACACAAGCATGGATAGGGGATTTAAGAACTTGTGCCATGCAAGCAAACATATATAATGCACATTCAAATGCAACATACAAGTTTATGAGCTTGCTCCCCCTACTTGTGTACAATTTTGATTGATCCCCTTATAATGTCATTTCATTTGTTGCTCCCCCTATCTTACTATCTTTGTGAATTTCTCTCCCCCTTTGTCAACAATTAGTACAAAAGGCGAGCTCAAATTTTAGATAGGTTGGGGTGAAACCATGTGAAGTGAGGATCATTTTCCCAATTTTGTTCAATCTAGATCACTTGCAAAAGATATTTAACTCGGTTTGATCCAAAGGCAAGCTTCTTCACACCGCCAAAAGAGGGTTATCATGCACCATGTTGAGTTTAACACTTATAGCTCATTTTCTAGATTAAGCACTAGGTTTACAAGTCCACAAACATGTCATATGCTACCACTAGATTATTTTAAGCATACAAGCAATAGTGGTACCATAGAAACATCAAATTCATTTAATTTTCATGAATGAGCCTAAGACATCATAGGAATGACTAGATGCACTAAACAAGTCCTTGGCAATGGATGAATAACATGTCAATCACCTTTACCTTGCTTTATGTGAAGGAGAGGCATGTCATATAATGGGGGTGCATCAACACATATTGGAGAAGTCAAGTATGTTCAATTCATTTCTTAGCTTGCAAAACCTCTTCTCATCAAGTGGCTTGGTGAAGATATCGGCAGGTTGATCATCGGTGCCAACACTCTCAATACAAATATCCCCTTTTTGTTGGTGATCTCTTATGAAATGATTGCAGACATCTATATGCTTTGTTCTTGAATGTTGAACCGGGTTATTGGTGAGCTTCATGACACTCTCATTGTTAAATAGCAATGGCACTTGCTTGAATTTTATTCCAAAGTCACTCAAAGTAGCCTTCATCCAAAGTAATTGAGCACAACAACTACCGTCCGAAATGTACTCCGCTTCGGTGGTTGAAAGTGCTACACTATTTTGCTTCTTTGATGACCAAGACACAAGTGATCTTCCCAATAGTTGACATGTGCATGATGTGCTCTTTCTCTCAACTTTGCATCCCGCATAATCGGAGTCCGAATACCCAATCAACTCAAATCTTGCTCCTTTGGGATACCACAACCCAACATTTTGTGTATGCTTCAAGTACCTCAATATTCTCTTTGTTGCCTTTAAATGACTTTCTCTTGGTGAGGCTTGAAATCTAGCACACATGCATACACTAAACATCACATCCGACCTTAATGCGGACACATAGAGTAGGCTTCCAATCATACACCGATACATCTTTTGATCCACCATGTTGCCACTAGCATCACTATCCAAGCTTCCATTTGTCCCCATTGATGTACTAATAGCTTTAGCATCATCCATTCTAAACCTCTTGAGTATGTCTTTGTGTACTTGTCTTGACTCACAAATGTGCAATTCTTCAATTGCTTTATTTGAAGACCAAGGAAGTAACTAAGCTCTCCAATCATGGACATCTAAAACTCACTTGCCATCATCTTGCCAAACTCCTCACAAAAATCTTGATTGGTTGACCCAAATATGATATCATCAACATAGATTTGCAATACAAACAAATCATTACCAAGCTTCTTGGTGAAGAGAGTGGTGTCAACCTTTCTCATCTTGAATCCCTTAGAGAGTAGGAAATCCCTTAATCTCTTATACCATGCTCTTGGTGCTTGTTTCAACCCATACAAAGCCTTTCTCAACTTATAAACATGGTTGGGTTTCTTCTCATCTTCAAAACTAGGAGGTTGCTCAACAAACACAAGCTCATTGATGTACCCATTGAGAAATGCACTCTTCACATCCATTTGGTAGAACTTGATGTTGCGGGCACAAGCATAGGCTAACAAGATCCTAATTGCTTCCAATCTTGCAACTAGGGCATATGTTTCTCTAAAGTCAAGGCCTTCAACTTGAGTGTAACCTTGAGCCACTAATCTTGCTTTGTTCCTTACTACTATCCCATCTTGATCTTGCTTGTTCTGAAAGACCCACTTGGTTTCAATTACATTATGATCCATAGGCCTCTCAACTAACTCCCATACTTGATGTCTCTTGAAGTTGTTTAACTCTTCATGCATAGCATTGGCCCAATCAACATCCTTCATAGCTTCATCTATCTTCTTAGGTTCAATAGATGACACAAATGAGAAATGTTCATAAAATGATGCCAATCCTGATCTTATTTGTACACCTCTAGAGATATCACCAATTATAGAGTCTAAAAGATGATCTTTTGCGACATTGGTTTGTTGGAGCACTTGCACTTGATTGCTTGCATTTGATTGATCATTTGGTTGAGATGATGATCTAGCCACTTGTTGATTTTGCACTTTGTCAACACTAGCACTTGCTTGACTTTAATCTTGAGAACCACTAGCTTGCACATTTGAGTTAGAGAGCACTTGATTCTTGTCATCTTCAACATCAATCACCTCTCTAGGTCTTATATCACTAATGTCCATGTTCTTCATTGCATTGACTAATCGAGTGCCTCTCACATCATCTAAATTCTCATCTTCCTCTTGGGAACCATTGGTTTCATCAAATTCCACATCATGAACCTCCTCAAGAGTACCACTAGCCAAATTCCAAACTTTATATGCCTTGCTAGTAGTGGAGTAACCAAGCAAGAAACCTTCATCACATTTATTTTACAAACTTGCTCAATCTAGTGCCTTTCTTCAATATATAGCATTTGCAACAAAAAACCCGAAAGTATGCTATGTTGGGCTTTCTTCCATTCAATAGCTCATAAGGTGTCTTCTCCATCATGGGGTGACAATAGAGTCAGTTGCTATAGTAGCAAGCCGTGTTGATTGCTTTAGCCCAAAATGAATTACTCACATTGTACTCACCCAACATTGATCTTGCCATGTCAATCAAAGTTCTATTCTTTCTTTCAACTAGGCCATTTGATTGTGTAGTGTACTTGGTCAAAAATTGATGCCTAATTCCAAACTCATCACACAAATCATCCACTCTTGTGTTCTTGAACTCACTTTCATTGTCACTTCTCACTTTCTTGATGGTTGTTTCAAACTCATTATGAATTCTCTTAATGAATGTCTTGAAGGTTTCAAACACATCACTCTTGTCAACAAGAAAGAACACCCATATGTATCTAGTGAAATCATCCACAATCACAAATCCATATTTGTTTCCACCAATGCTAGTGTATGGGGTTGGTCCAAACAAGTCCATGTGCCACAACTCAAATGCCTTAGATGTGCTCATCATGCTCTTCTTAGGATGTGTGTTACCAACTTGCTTTCTGGCTTGACATGCACTACATAGCTTATCATTCTCAAATGTGACATCTTTCAAGCCTCTAGCTAAGTCACACTTGATCAACTTGTTCAATTGTTTCATTCCAATATGACCAAGCCTTCTATGTCATAACCAACCCATGCTATACTTAGTGAGCAAACTGTTGATAATTAAGCTTCTCTAGCATTGAAATCAACCAAGTATAGATTCTCATATCTAAATCCTTTGAATATCAACTTAGAGCCATCTACACTTATAATCTCTACATCATTCACACCAAATATGCACTTGAAACCAAGATCACACAATTGAGCTACCGATAATAGGTTGAAGTTCAAGCTCTCTACTAGTAGCATATTGGAAATGCTCAAGTCATTAGATATTGCAATCTTACCGAGACCTTTGACCTTGCCTTTGCTATTGTCACCAAATGTGATACTATCAATCCCATTGCTCTCATTTTCATTGATTGAAATTGAACATTCTTGAATTACCGGTCATGTGTTGTGTGCACCCACTATCAAGCACCCAATGCCTTCCTCCAGCTTTATAATTGACCTACAAAAGAAGATCAATTCTTTTTAGGTACCCAAACTTGCTTGGGTCCTTGAAGGTTAGTTACCAAGGTCTTTGGTACCCAAATGGCCTTCTTCTTTGGGCCCACAATTTGTAACACCCTCGGTGTTACACTGTAAAGTCTTTTGCTAAAACACTGCATGAGCATCATACTTATGTGTAAATGTGCGTAATATAGGGTGTAAAGCAATACACGTAACTTGAAACATTTATCGAAAACACGAAACGAATGTTATATTTCATGTCACGTTATATCACTTAGGGTTCTAAATGAATTTTTATTGAACGAAAATGCTATAGAATGCATAGACAAAACTTTGATAAAGTTTGTAGCACAAACTTCGTAGGTGATGGTGAAATACTTGCGGTCGAGAATGGGAGTCACTATCTTGCTTGGTTGGTAGCTTGGAAATTGAAGTTGACGCAAATCCGAGCGAGACTTAATTAAATTTCTTAAGTTAGAAAACGGTGTGATGAGGCTATGTTTGGGAATTTTTATAGGAGAATTGGGTTAAGGAGTGGCATGGTCTTAGGGTTTGTTGTAGTAGCTTGACATGCCATCTCAAGGGTAAAATAAGTGGTTTAGCAATTGGATCATTGAGTTGGATTTTTAGCAGCTTTAAAATTCGTGCATGGCATGTTTCGGCCGGTGTCAGCGTCTGGACGCGGTCACTGTCTCAGTTTAGCTTGGTGCCACAGATCTGGCTTGCCTAGGCGTGCACCTGCACCACCATTGCTGTGCCCTAGTGCACACACCCACACCGTCATTGTCGCACCTTGGCATGCAACTCTCACACACATGCGCACGCCGCGCTCGGTGACCTGGACGCTCGGCCACCACCACCGTCGTCATGGGCCCACTGCCCTAGCTCAGCCACTGCCGCCGCTTCGTATGTCACTGACCCCGTGTGTTGTGTCACTATGCTGCTGCTAGCCATGGCCGCTTGTGCGAAGTCGCCCACGTGCGCTCTGCCACCGCTGTCACGTCCGCCTGTCGCTCTACCACCTCATGCTCACCTGTGTGGTACTGTGCACGCATGACCACACTTGGCCTTGCTCGCACGTCGCTTGCCGCATGTGGGCTTGCCTCGCCTACCTTGCCGTCATGTCGGCGCTCGACGACGCTGCGCTACTGTCTCCTCAGACCGGCACCATCCGCTATGGCGCATAGGGTCGAGCCACTGTCGTTGGTTTGCGGTTTATGGCCATGCGGCCCACTATCCTGAGTACGTTGGCCACTTCCCCATCGCCCTATAGCCATATGTGTTTGTGCACCAAATTGGCAGCCACGTCCTACCATGACAGTGATGAGCCATGCCACGCCTATCTCCCCCTGTTCCTCTATCGTCGTGGTCACCGGACCCGCTCCTCCCAATTCAGGTCAATGGAGGCACCTCAGTCCAATTAATTTTGCCCACGGCTCCATCGTGTAGCCAGCCAACTCCTCGACCCCAGCTTGCAGTGAGCCTCACCATGCCATGCTCCAATTCAGAGCTTTCCTCTCACCAGGTCATTAAGACCATCGTGGCACGCGTCGAAGGCAAAGTCCCCTCTCTAGAGCTGCTCACGTTCAATTCGTTGCATCGCCAGCTTCGCCTCCACCTGCTCATCACCCTACACACCTTTGCTTAATTGCTACCACCACCTAGCCACCCCTGAAGCTACCTTGCCACCACCGTGCGCCACCATACCGTTCATGCGCACGCGGCCAGCTTGGCTCAGGCCACCTCTGGTCGAACTGCCGCCTCTTCTGGGTCTATGGTGAGTGCCTAGAGCTCACTCGCTGTCCTATTTGCCTCAGCATTGTTTTAGCTCACCGGAACATCGCCGTTTTTAGTGCAGGAGCTCCCCCACCATGGTCTGGCCTTGTTGCGGCATCCTAGCTCTTGTTTCCTTCGCCCAGTGCTTCGCGTTCATGCCTAGGCAGGTATCGGCTCCGTAGATAGGGTGGGGAAGGGATGGCCTGGCCATCGTAACCACCCGATGCCAGCGCCACCACGCCGGTGCGTGCGCAAGGGCCCGAGGATATGGCCGTGGTAAAGATGGAAAATGGGAGGAGCATAGTTGTAAGATAGCACACTAGCGGAATAGTGCTCTTAGTGCTCACGTGATTACCAGGTAGGCCAAGGGCATTTTTGCAAGATGATCGGTACGCGTGGGTCCTCCCCGTCGGGGGCCGCGCCCCCGCATGAGCCACGCCGGTGCATCGCATGCGCATGAGCCGAGCGAACATGGGCTGCGCTGCGCTGGAGTGGGCCACTTCGCTCATTCGCGGGCTGCGCGGTGGAAATTGATTTTACATTTTCTAGTGAATTAGTAAAGGCTTATTCAATTTAGTTTTGAGCTAAACTTTGATAATTTATAGTAAATCTTATAGATGTCCAAAAATAGTGAAACAAAATTTGTTAGGTTCACAAAAATGCTATCTATCCGTTGTTGTAGTTAGTTTACAGTTAGCTGTAATAATGATAGATTCATAAATTCACTTTAGAAAGCTTAGTATTATTTAGCTTCATATTTGTAGGAATTTTTGTGGCAAATCGGTGATAGCTTTAGCTATGAAATTTTGACAGTAGGTTCATTAGATTATTATGTACTCCCTGTAATTTTGTAGCCCTAGAGTAGGTTAATAAATAAAGTAGCTATTACTCTCTATTTTATCATATATAGGGTAAATCGGTATTAAGAGAAAGAATGCTGTTAGTTGCTAAGATAATACATGTCATGTTTCATACTTGTTAGTGGTAACAATACGTAACTTAGCACCTTAGTCGGTAGGACTAGCTTAGTAGCTTACTGGATGTATTTTGATTTTAAGAGTTGTTGTTGCCATATTACTAAGTGTTGCATCATCATTTCATGCATGTAGATCATGAGTTGGTAGAGTTCATGCCTGTAGACGAACATGACTATGAGGAGGTCATTGAGGAGTATGACGAGGAGATTCTCATATAGGAGGGAGCCCCAGGGCCGTTTGGTGCTGACTTTGTGGACCCACTGCCTGCCCAAGGCAAGCCCCGATGCATAACCTCTATTTTTGAATGATTACGGAACATATATATGATGTGCATTTATGTTACAGGCATTTTATGAAAACTATATGCATAAATATATCTACCTATGAGTCCTACTAGTATAGGTCGAGTAGCTACTATGCTCAGGGTATCGGTAGCGTGAGTAACCTGCCGCTACTCACAATAGGTGATAATTATGATACTCATTATAAAGTGGTGGTAAGGAAAATGGTGACCGGGCAGGGATATGGTTTGGGTACTAGTGGGTGTAAGAGGTTGTGTCCTGTGGCCAATAGGGCATAGCTTGGTTACACTTTTTCTCTGTTTGTGTTGGTTAAGGACCGGCCATTGCATAAGTCTCGAGGCAAGTCACAGATTTATTATATCGAGCACATACTTGGGTATAGGCGCAGGGAAGACTTGTTGCTCTCTTGTCGTGGGTTTCGGCTCTTTCGGGACCGACTGATTGGAGGCGGGGATGGTGGAGGTCCTTGCACCGCACTAAGTCCAGGACTTAGGAGCAGGGGCTTGGAGTCCAAGTTTGGACGGGGACCTGGACCCCGTGATAGGAGAGTGATGGGTTGGTCCTGCTTGTGCCTAGGGTACAAGCGGGGCATGTGTTTTTAGGGTACCTAGCTGGGGGCATTGATTTATGAATCATCGGGCAATCCGGTATGACTTGTTTGGGGTCTAGCACCATAGTAAGAACTGAAAGATGAATGGTGATGAAATGGAACTGATTGCTCAACTCTTGCTTGAAAGTAGAACAGGTGCTTACATAGAATGGCTAGAGAATAAATTAATCATGACTGTTAATAATAACATAAATAAGGACTCACTATTAGTATTGCTTTCTACAAAAAGAAAACCAGCAAACCATAAAGCTTATCATAATCCTTGGAGTCAGGAAGTTATTCCCACTAGTCGGATAAGTCTTGCGAGTACATTATGTACTTAGGGTTTATTTACCCCTGTTGCAGGTAATTCTTGAGGAGTATCATTGTGTGAAGGATTCTTCTGGTGGGCACAGATGGATCCTTGTTCATTATCGATAGATGTTTATTTTTAATTCCGCTGTTTAATATTCCGCACTCTGACTTTGGAAATGTAATAATGTAATTTTTAAGAACTATGGATGTATGAAATGGATTAAGTATTGTAACTCATTCTCATTATTGGATCCTTGGGGGGAAATGTGGATCTTTCAGGCTCTCCCTTGGGGTGTGCCTGATGGAAACCACCCATTGTAGCTTGCTTACGGGGTGCTTAGTGTCTGGTGGTAGACGAGCGCCTCCGTAAGTGCGTTATTTCGGGCGGTTCTGCCACATAATTGGTGTACCAATAAACTTAGCCTTTACATCATTGACACCCTTGACAAGCATGAAACAAGAATCAAATCTAATTGAGGATACATTAGGTTGTTTGTCCTTGTTAGTCTTGCAATATTGCTCCATATGCCCAACTTGCTTGCATCTATTGCAAAACCAATCATTGCCCTTCATAAAGCTAGCTTTGGGAGTAACAAAGGCCGCCTTGCCTTTCTTGGGGGTATAGCCTAGTCCCTTTTTGTTGAGAGAAAATCTTTGGCTACCCAAGCACTTTAGCAAGCGGGCATCTCCACCATAGGCATTGCCTAAGGCACGAGTGAGCTCATTCACCTCCTTCTTGAGGGTCTCATTTTCCACCATTAGTGAGGCATCACAAGTGAAACCATCACTCAAAGGTAAAGTAGAAGTAGTAGTGCCACAAGAAGGGTTAGTGGGAGCAACAACAATAGACTTATAAAAAGATTTATCAAGAACATCACATGTTAGTCCCATATCACAAGATACAATCACTTGCTCCTTCTTAGCTTCCTTGATGAGATAGGAGTGAGCCTTTTCAAGCTTAGAGTGAGCTTTACCAAGCTTCTCATGGGCTTCCATTAGCCTCTCATGAGTGGCATTGAGCTCATCAAAGGATTGCTCAAGAAATTTGACTTTCTTGCGCAATTCTTTGCACTCCTTTCTCTTCATCTTGAAGCAAGTGTGCACTTGCTCACACATGTCTAGGAGCTCCTCCTTAGTGTACTCATCATCATCATCACTCCTACAATCATCACTTTCACAATCATCATCACTCACATCATATTTTACCTTGGTAGGCTTTGCCATGAGGCATGTCAATGGAGTGTCGAAGATGGAAGGCTTGTTATTGATGGCGATGCTTGCTAGTGCTTTCTTGATAGATTTCTTGTCATCATCACTAGAGCCATCACTATTCAAAGAGCCATCACTATCCCAAGTGACCACATAGCCTCCACCCTTCTTCTTTTGGAAGGTCATATTCTTCTCCTTCTTCTCCTTCTTTTCCTTCTTGTGCTTCTTCTTCTCATCCTCATCATTATCACTATTGTAGGGACAATCCGCTACAACATGATCGAGGCTCTTGCAATTGTAGCATCTTCTCACATATTCTTTGCTTTTGGTGTGATCTCTTCTCTTTCTTGCACCATAGCCCTTCTTCTTCATGAATTTGCCCACCTTACGCACAAATAGAGCCATGGCCTCATCATCAATGTCACTAAGATCCTCATCATCACTTGATTCTTTCTTGGACTTGCCCTTGTTCTTGGATGATGAGCTAGCCTTGAATGCTACACTCTTCTTCTTCTTGCCTTTGTCTTCCTTTTGTCATCCTTGTCAACCCCCTCCCTTTCCACATGGTATGTCTCTTGTGTCATGACATCACCTAGTACTTGGTTAGGGGTAATCTCCTTCATCCTCCTCTTATGATCAACAATCTCAACATCTCAAATCTTGGAGGTAAGCACATCAAGAACCGATGAGAGACAGCATCATCATTGATCTTCTCTCCCAAAGCCTTCAAGTCATTGACAATCACTTACAACCGATGGAACATCTCTGGAATGCTCTCATCATCCTTCATCTTGAAGATTGTCAACTTGTCCTTGAGGATGGTCAACTTGGCACTCTTCACTGCCGATGTGCCATCATATGTTTCCTCCAATCTCTTCCACACCTCATTAGCTCTATCACAATCCTTGATTTGCTCAAACACCTTGGAATTAATGGCATTGTATATGGTGTTGAGAGCCATTGTATTGCATTGCTTGTTGGCCTTGTCTTGGTTGGTGAGATTGTCGGGATCAATGATAGCATAGTCACTCTCGGTCACATCCCACACTTGATCATTGATTGAACCAAGATACATCTTTATCTTTCTCTTCCAATAATCATAGCATGTGCCATCAAAGAACGGTGGTTTGCCCCCACATGGTTGAACACAATTTGAGCCATCTTTTGACACCGAGGTTGTTAAGCCTTCAATCAAACGATGACCATGGCTCCGATACCACTTGTAAGGTCCTAATATGGCTAGAGGGGGTGAATAGCCTATTTAAAAATCTATAAGATCACTAGAGCAATTTGATTAGTATGACAAACAGCGTAAAGTAATTTTGCTCTAGCTCTACTAGGGTTGCCAGCCACCTATCCAAACAATTCTAGTTGCTATAATCACTAGGCACACATAAGAGATAAGTTGCTACTCACTAAAAGCTCTCAAACTTGGTACACTAAAGAGCTCCACTAGATGAACTTAAGCTACAAAGTAAGCTCTCAATTCTACCTACACTAAAGAGCTTGCTATAACTAGTTTGCGGGAATGTAAATGAGTATGTAAGGTGATTATACCTCCACGTAGAGGAGTGAACCAATCACAAGATGAATAACAATTCAATCACTAGGAGAATACCAAAAGGCAAGAGACAACAAGAGACAACCAATTTTTCTCCCAAGGTTCATGTGAGTCCCCGTTGGGTCGACCAACACTTGGTAGTTAAGCAGCTAAGAGGTGTTGCATGAACCTCATCCACACAATTGGACACTACAAGAACCTACTCACAAGTGAGGTAACTCAATGACATGAGCAATCCATTAGAGTTACCTTTCGGCTCTCTGCCGGTAAAGGCACAAGACCCCTCACAATCACGGAGCTAGCCACGAATAATCACCAACTCATGCCAAAGCTTCTCCACTCCTCCAAGCCATCTAGGTTGTGGCAACCACCAAGAGAAACAAGAAATTCACAGTCACAACGATCTTCAAGTGTCACTAGATGCAATCACTCAAGCAAATGCACTTGGAATCACTCTCAATCTCACTATGATGAAGAATCAATGAAGGAGATGAGTGGGAGGTGTTTGCTTAGGCTCACAAGGATGTGAGGAATGTCAAAGTGCCAAGAGAGTGAGCCCCAAGCCGGCCTCCAACTATTTATAGATGGCCCCTCAAAATAGAGCCGTTGCTCTACTCGCGGGCTGAACAGACGCTATGACCGGATGCTGCCCCATGTTTGGTCAGGTGAGTCCGATCACCTGATGTCGTCCACATGTCATGCCTTTCAATGTCACCCGTTCAACTTCAATGGCTAGTAGCTGACTCCCCAACAGTTAAGTTATGACAAGACACGCTTGAGAAAATGACCCGATGCCGTGCAACTCAGGATCCGGTCGAGTCCAGTAAGCACCCCAAGGGGTTTTTTATTGACCAGACGCATCCGGTCAGAGGTGACCTGATGCGCCCGGTGTCTAGTCCTTGCACTGCTCCTCTCTACACATGAACACTGCTGACATCACCATACGCTAGCACAGACCTAACGCAGCCCCTACGCGTTCGGTCACGCCATCGTGCCACCATCCAAGAAGTGATAGGACGCACAGAAGGCAGCGTCCGGTCACTCCTCGGCCTCCTTGGCCAGCAATGCCTCCTTGCTATAAATGACTGGACTTGCCTGGCCAGCGTCCGGTCAGGACTGTCCAGCATCCGGTCGATGTGTAGCTCCTCCTTTTCTTTTTCTAAGTCCACAACCTCTTCGCCCTTGCTTCCAACTTGCTAACCACAAAGTGTAGAACTTGTGTGCACGTGTGTTAGCATTTTTCAAAGCATTTTACAATGGTCAAAGTTAGCACACTAGGTTTCTAAATGCATATGCAAAAATCATGTCACTTAGTGGCACTCGATAAAACTGTTTAGCCAAAGATTTCCCTCTTTATAGTACGGCTATCGATCCTAAGTCACTCACACCCTCTATGGTGTCTTGAGTGCAAAACAGAAACATATCATATACCTTTGCCTTGATCATCTCGGTTTTTATTTTTCTCTTTCTTCTTTTTAAGTTGAGCTTGATCATCATCAACACATGTAACACCTCTGGTGTTACGGGCTTGCTAAGCACCGAGATTATGGCCCAAGAGATAGATCTAATAATATAGTGAGTTCGTTTACTTAGCGTAAAGAGGTGGTGATGAAAACTCCTAACAAAAAGAATAGAATGAGTTGTGTTAATTGTTGGCATGAAAATAATTTCTATGAACAGTGACCCATTTATAACTGGAGTATAGTGTGGAAATAAAGATTTGAGGGCGAGTTACATAGCAGGGCATGCAATTTTAAATCTTGGAGAATAATAATGTCAGCTAGTATTTTTGCGAAGCTTGAAAATCAAATTAAAATTAAATCCACTCTTCACGATTAAGTCGGCAAACAAACGATTTAAGTTTACAGTGCTATCTTTGGTAAATTATATAGTGGAACATACTAAAATAGTGCTTTAATATTTTGTTCCTACAAGTTATTACGAAGTATGGACTAGGTCATGACATATTGTCTAGTTGAAATTGACAAAGTTCCGACCTTTTAAAAATTCAATCATAAGTGTTAATGGTTGTTTAGTTCAAGCAGGACTCTCATCCTTTCTAAGTCTGTAACGATAATCGACAATGCCATTTCGACATTTAAATTCTAGCAAAAATGATTAAGCAATTTTTATATGTTGGAGTACTATTGGTTGCCCCAAGGTGAGCACTCGAGAATGGTGTAGGTTATAGTCATGTTGAGTGTCATGTGGATCTCAATTCATTAGAACGTGCTGCAAGCTCTGTGTCAACGCTCTGTCGTGGACCGAAACTTCGAGGACGAATTCACCTTGGCACGCATGTATCTTCCTCTCGGGTGGCCCTTTTGTTGTGCGGATTGCTTCGTTAGATAGCTGATAAGATTAACTTTAGAGTCATGGAATTAGTTGAACCTCAATCATGATCGTTAGCAATTTTGCATTGCTTTAAAAAGTGTGCTCGTCACTGTTCGACCGCTGGCTCCGTAGGCGCAGACACCACGTGCATGCTGTCATGGTTGGCTATTCCTAGACGGGGTTGTGCCATGGTTAGCCTTGGGGGCTGATGACTGCTCGTTGGGTTGGGGTGGCCTAGGTCGCCTCTGCGAGCCGCTGCGGTGATGGGTTGTCATGGCATGGCTGTCGCGAGCATAACGATGGTCCGTAACATTGTCACGCAGTCATCGGAGCAACATGGCGCCTGTCTAACTACTCAAACCACCTACCTAGCCAAGAACCTAGATATCGTGGGTGTCTACTACATCACGACGCCATGCCGCTGCGTGCGCATGGCCATGCGTGGGCACGCCTTAATGGCTCTGTCCGATCACGGGCCACCACACCAATGTCCACAGTATTAACACATGGTCATGGCACCTCGGCTCAATTCGATGTCCTTGTAGCAAGGCCTCATAAGCAATTAGCGGTTCCGACCATGCAAGTCCCCTCATATGCCCTCCCTCGTGTTAATTTCGAGTCTAGCTCACCATGGCCATGTCACCACCATGACCGAAAGCGGGGAAGACAGGTAGGGGCAAAGCGGTAGCAGTTCATTTGATTGTGCCCATGAGCTCGCCCTAACTTTCTTGTGTCAGTGCTCACCCTTGGGCAGTCGAGGGATCCACCAAAGGGGGGGAGTTGATGTGGCCACGCCACCATGGAGCCATGTTGTCTCCACCATGTGCGCGTGGTCAGACCTGCTCGGGCTGCCCCCGCTCCCTCCATCACTGCGGACTGGATCGGGGTAATCTACTGTTGCTCTCACCTCTTTCGGTTGTCTTCGTCATCGTTCTTGCTCGTAGAAGTAGCCTCACCGCCGCTGTGCACCATACTGTTTCAACCACCACCGTGATCAGCTGACTGAAGCGTTCCTTTGGGTTTCCAACCGTCGCCCAGCGTAGCTGTTTTTGTCTGGGAGCGTGATCGACCCCCTGGGTGGGTCTACGTGAGCCCTAGAAGGCCAGTGTGATCGGGCCATGCAGGCCGGAACCACGCCATCGTGCGCGGGCACATCGAGGGCTACCCCATTGCAAAGATAGGATGTTCCAAAGACCCCGTGCAAAAGTTGAGTCTCTAGGAATAGTGCCAAGCAGTGTAACCCAATTATATAGTAGTGTGGGTCCATTTCTGCAAAACTGCCGCGCGAGGGGGCTCCCCCATCTAGGCCGTTGCTGGACCGGCCGCAGCGAGCGTGCCGAGTTCGCGCTGGGCTGTTGGGCCGAATAGGTGGCTGCCGGCCCTTCTTCTTTTCCGAAGCATTTTCTGATTTAATTGCTAGAGGCAAACTTGTAAATTCAAAATAAAACCTTGCAGGAATCCAAAAAATATGAAACTTATTTTGTTAGGTTCCTAAAATTATGATCTATCTTCTAGTGTATTTTATTCACATAGTTTCATAGAATTTTCAAGAGTAATCTAATTAATTTGAGATGCTTAATATTGTTAAAATATAAACTTGTAGGAATTGTTGTGATGAACTGGTAATAACATTAGCTCTGAAATTTTTATAGTAGGTTCCTAGCATTATTATGTGCTCACTATAAATTCTGTAGCTCCATAAAAATTAATTTGTTAAGGTAACTAAATGAGCCTTAGTATGAAAATATATTTAATCAATCAAATATAAAAATAATTGGGGGTTTGCCGAGCGAGAACAATTTTCTAGAAACAAAGCCTCACTTGTCCCCCTAGCTATGTAGAAGTGTGTTAGTCATTAGGAGCTAGCTCGTTAGTTGGAGAGGCATGATCGTACTATAGGCACTGCAATTACCGATTGGTTATTTACGTTTTTGCGTTGTATCTACGAATACCATGATAGGAGCAATGGTGGATCGTGGAGTCGTCTGGAGAGGCAGAAGCAGATGGTGACTTGCTGATCGTGCCACCATGATGAAAAGCTAACTTTTGATTATACCTTACCCAGGCAAGCCCCGATGCATAACCCCTATTATTTTGCACTTTATTTTATGCTTCTGCATTAAGTTTAAGGAGTTGAATGAAACCCACTTGCATATATATATATATCCTTATCCTATGAGTCTTATTAGTATGATAGGATCGTGTAGATTGCTATGCTACAGGACTCCGGTAGAAGTCGAGTGATTGCTTATCACTCGTGAGAGATAGGAAAGATATTATTGTTGTTATTATATATTTATATTACTATCACATGGAATATATATGAATGATAATTGAAGATCGGGTGGAATGGTATTTTGGATCTGGACTTGGTTTGGCATTCGAGCGAGCCTTGGATTGCACTTGTTCTGCCCGTGTCGATTAAGGACCGGCTGTTGCATTAGGTTCTAGGCAGGTCACAGACTTATTATCCTAAGAACATACTTGTTTATGTGAGCAGGGAAGGCTCGTTGCTCTCTTGTTGTGGGTTCTGGCTCTTTCCGGACTGACTGATTGGAGGCGGGGATGGTTTTGCCGGTTTTTGTGGGCCTTTCTGATTTTGATGTTAAGAACCCGCAATGAAGGGTTATTACTGCCGGTTCCACTGTAATCGGCAATGATGGGCTGACGGTGAAGGTCAGTTATGTAGTAGTGTATTACGGTGAAGATCTTTACTGTCAAAATTTTCGGTAGAAGACATGTATTACGCAACAAGCTGCACCCCTGTAAATAACATGAATAAAAGATGAAGTGGGTATGTTATCAAAAACAATATCATTCCGCTTTAACCATATGGCCCAGCACATGGTGCCAGCCCCTACTAGATCTAGAGTTTATTAATTGTCATGATATTATCTAGCAAAAGTTGTATAGTCTCAAATGAACTCAGCAAGAATACAATAAAAAAAAATATTGTATAGTCTCAAGGTTATTACAAAAACAACATTTCTCAATTCCATGCTAATTTCTCTTAACAAAGTTATTTTTGGTAAGCGTGCCCCCTTTATACAGAAACCAAACGAAAATTTTCACCTTTAAAGGTATCTTAATTTTCCATAAGTATCTGTTATATGGCATAAAATCTAGATTCAACATAGCATTATGCATTGATGCAGCCGAAAATCGTCCATTCTAATGAAGTGACCATCTGAATGTATCCGGTTGATCATTTAGACGTACCTTTACAAGTCGTAAAACCAAATTATGCCAAGAATCAAAGTTTTGACCTACTACAGATATTCGAAACGAAATGTTTAAGGGTACAGAACTCATGATATCAGCAACCATAGCACTTTTCCTTCTCACTATATTATATAAATTTGGATATTGCTCTTTTAAGGTAGACATGCCTAGCCACTTATCTTCCCAGAATCTAACTTATTTGTGATCTTGTAACCTAAAATTTCTAAAGCTTAGAAATTGATTTCTGACATTCATTAGACCTGTCAAGAATTGTGAATCGCCAGGCTTTTTATCCACTTGAGTAATTGATTTGTTGCTCAGGTATATAATTCACAGTGCTTATACTCAAAATAATAATTCTTTGCATGCTCACCCAAACTAATTTACAATTATTAAGTTACCAAGTCTAGGCTTGAATATAAAACACAACTTTTACTAATGAGTGGTGAGTTAAATATTCCACAAGTCATATCATCTTCAAGAAATAAAAGTATAAACGAAATGAACAGATAAGGCAGAAGAAAATATACAAAACTCAACTGATCTTACGTAGGCACCATGTCAAACCTCCACAACTAAAACAGTTTTTCAAATCAAATTATCAAATTAAAAAAAACATATGGATTGTCAAGTCTACCCAACAGCACCAAAATAAATCGTGATCCATGTCTATCCGGCAGGAAAAAAATCGCCGTCGATCACGCCCGCCCGGTGTCCCCTCTCCCCCTCAAACTGTCACCGCAGAAGAAACAAATTCACCACATATCACGCACGCGCCGAAAAAAACGCCGTCAATCACCCCGCGGTCTCTCCCTACCCCACCCATCATGGAGCTCTTCATGGGCGCCAGGTTCAAGATGCGGCCACTCGGGGAAAGCTTCACGCTGTGGTTACTGTACGACTGCTTGGTGGCAGGTGCCATCCCCGTGCTGTTCTGGCAGCAGTCAGTATAACGGCACAGGAACGGAAGCCTCCTAGCCCGATCTGCATCGCCTACTGGATCAGTAAGATCTATCCTCCTCCCCCTTATATGATTGTAGTATCAGGAATTATTGACATCTGCCATCTCCATCTTCCGTGTTCACTAGCATGGTAGAGAGTTCATGCTCTCAGAAGAGATGTGCCGCCACAGCTCCACTCAGAGCCAATCACGCACAGATTGGTGACGATTGGGCGAGAGTTATGAGCAGACTGTGAATGGTTAGTGTCGGCGGAGGAGGTGCTCATGCCCCTGCATTCTGATGCCGTCCCGTCCCTCCTGTCTCATGGCAAGCTGCAGCAGTCATCCTCACTCCCTTCCCTCAAATCCCAATCTGTACTATCTGAAAGTAGTCAATAAAAGATGTACCTCAAATCAAAGTGATATCACTGTGATGGTTGATGCTAATTTTATTTCCATGTGGCCATTTCAATTTGCAGCTTGGGGTTTTCTCGAACACTGTAATTGCAGGGTAGTCATGGTGGCTCAAATAATTCTAGGCTATGGTCTTCTGTCTTCTCACATTGGATGCAACCATGAAGGTAGTAAGTCTGATTCGCTACTTTTAGGTGCTGAAGAATATGTGTATATTCAAGGTACAAGCAAAATATTTGAGATTTTCTCTCTTTCGAGATTACAGAATTTGACATATTTTGTGCATTAGCACAAATTCCAGATGCATTAAGGGAATGCAGTTTTTCAAGGATGAGCTGGTGAGCTTACTGCAGACATGGACATCACCTAGAAGACACTGACGGTCAAGCTTTTTATTTATTTTGGATATTGAGAAATAGGAGTCTTATGTATTTCTATATTGCTCTATTTACAACAAGCCCATTCTAATTTGTATTGTCAGATGGATCGATTGCAAAGATAGGTAGGTGGATGATTGACTACAAATCTAGGATAGATTGTGTAAAGCCTATTCGACTGACTTTAGATGAACAATTGGCATAAATATTACGTACAGAGTCATCTGAAGCCGATAGCAGGCAATGTCCTTGTGGTGCTCTAGGCAAGCGCTGGAATCAAAAGACATCACTGGTGAGTACTACTTGCCGCCTCCTTTGCTCTATGTGGCCTCTTGCTGAGTCCTGTTCTTCAAATTCTTCCTGCACTATATATTTACGATTGATGCCTCATTTGACACATTTAACATATATGAACTTTTGGCTGCTTAGACTTTGATAGGATGCAGAGGGAGGACGCGTTGGACTAACCTCCTTGCAGCCACAAGAAACTCGAAGGGCAGTGTTGTTTCACCTTTTGCTGTAACAACATCTGGTGTTATACCAATGCCTAAGCAAAATTTCAGATGGCAGCACAATCTCTGGTGGTCAAAATAATACTTCATTCAAGTTTTACACAATGCAGTCCTGGTTTCAATGCGTGTAAGATTTGTTAACTTCCTTTCATTTGTGTTTCTTCATCTATTTGTTCTTCCATGCTACCAGGATATTCTCGATAACTAAATGTGTAACACCGCTTACCCCACTAAATTTTGGGATTGAGAGATAATTTTGCATAGTCAAATAATTTGATAATTTCAGCTACTGCTTCTTTCTATTAATACGTACAAAGATGTGCAGCTCTCCTGCATGGTTGAGAATTTCTCTTTGTAAGCTTGTGTTTCATCACTAACGTGAAATCCTCATGTATCATTGCTACGTTGGACCATATGTATGCAGGGGGTGGCAACAAAAAGATTTCTGTCCATTCAAGGAGTTCTTGGTACATGGACTCTTCAATTCTTCATGCCTTCTATTTTGGGGAAGACCACTCATATTTCAGGATCATAGCCAAGACACAGGACATATTTCACTTACAAATCATTTCAAGGAATGTTTCTTATTAATAACTTTGTCTGGCACACAGGATAACATTGTAAAACTGCACTTGAAGCATGAATACAATATGATATGTGCGGCAAGTGAGGGTGTCTAATGTCTTCATAGGACTCTTCTGGCAGAAATGGTGTTGCGCCGTGGACGCTGAAGGCAACAAAGACCGAATTGTGATGCAACTGCATCTTTGTGCACCGTGCAAGGACAAGCAAAGAACAGACTAATCGACGCACTAGCCAGCTGTGTGTTTTTGTACCGAACAAAATCAAACGTATAGGAGGGATCAGTCATTCGAGTTCTCTAGGACAAGATGCCTTAGACTCTGAATCTCTGATAATGTAAATTCTGTTTCAATTCTCGTGCCAAAAGAAATGCACGTTGTTGAGGCACGTCTAGGTTTCAATGCTGCACTGACTTAGTTCCATTTTAGGGCTTGATTAATCAGAACAGTCTATAAACTGATTTTGTGAACATCAAACACTCAAATATTGTTTGTTTCATAATACAATACACGTTCAAACTTAAAGTATCGTGGTATTAATTTGTTCCCGTTGCAACGCACGGGCATTTACCTAGTTAAGTATTATAGTTCAACTAGCACTACCACAAAAAGCATTTTCACGGTCATGCAAAAATAATTACCAGAGGCAGGCGGCTACCCCGCCTCTGTGTAATCATCACCGATAATCACGAACAACAGAGGCGGAAGGTGGCTACCGCTCGCGGATCTCAGTTGAAGGACACCGCCGCTCGAAGATCCCGTCCAGAGGAGGTTGCCGCTCATACACTCTAGTGCCTCCACGTGCGCCCCTTGATATTTGAGCTGGTTGTCGGTTGTGTGGGAGAGGGACGGGTGCCACCACATTGGGGATCAAGCCGTGGGAAAAAGGGTAGCCATCCTGTTGTGGATCCAGTCGGTGAGGTCTCGATATGCTGGCCAAGATGAAGAAGAAGGGGGTGGGGAGCAGGGTTGGGAGAGCAGGGATGGGGCGGTGGAGTTCATGGAGACCTAGTGATAGAGCCACGAGGGGTCAAGAGAAATGAAGAAGGACAGGAGAACTAGGGTTTTGGCTCAGGATGGGCTTATACTGGGCTGCTAGACCTCGGGGCTATTAACAGAGGTGGGAAATTTTGTTAGAAATTTAGGCAAACTCAGGTATTCTTTATCTATAAAATGATTAACAACATATTTGTAACATCAGAAATGTGCATGTGTGATCTAATTGCAAACGAGTTAATGAACATAATATTGATCATGATTTTAATCATAGAAAATAAAAGATGGGTCGCTACAGTTGCATACCCAGTGGTACTAGAAACGTTTCTGCTAGTCAACGTAGCGTTTGTTGGTCTAGTAATCCCGCTGGATGCAGTGCAGATAGGTCACAGTGCTAATCACCAAATGGAACCTTCGCCATAGTCGTGGATCGCTGCTGGGAAATAGAGAAAGTCATGGATAGAGCAGTCATGTCACCTGAAAGACGCTCTAGAGAAACCTGATTGCCGGCTTTCACCTGAATAGATGAGCGCTTCTTTGCCTCGTACGGGCAATGTTCAAAAAAACGTCATTAATCGCCGTTTAAACGAGTTTAAACGCTAAACTTTGACCCAGCGTCTCGTTTAGGGGGTAAACGCTCAATTAATCGTTGTGCGCGCCTAGGCGCTCGCCTAAACGCGCGGCGGCGTTTAATCGGTGCGGAACGGATGGAAAACACGTTTAGGCGGGTGGGAAACGCGCGGCTTGCGGGCGGGAAAGCGCGCGGCGCACGAGCGGGAAAGTGGGAAAAAAGGGCGCGCGCGCCGCGTAGAAACAGAGCGGGAGCGCAGGCAGGCGGACGCGTGAAAGAGCACGCGGGCCCGAGCAGTAGTGGCTCCGCCAAAACAGAGAGAGGCACAGGATTTCTCGCCGGCTCGCCCAGGCCACGCCTCCCGCTTCCGTGGTGCCTCCTGCCTCGTGCCCTCGTCGCTCCTCGCCGCCGTTGCAAGGGGAGCCCCAGCTGGAGCCATCGCAGGAGCAGGGTCGTCGACATCTGGAGTAGCAGGCCGCAGGCACAGGGGTCGCCGCCGCCGGCGCAGCCCCTCACTTCTTCTCGCGTCGTCGCTGGCACAGCCCTGCCCCTGCTTCACCACCCGCATCTGTCCTCGCCATAGCTTCACACTCTAGGTGCTCCCTCGGTCTCTCCCCATCTTTCCATGCTCATTCTCTGTAATTTTGATTTTTGCATGTCATTCTCTGTAATCTCCCCAGCTTCCAAACAACAGTACCAGATTTGTTAGCTGCTGTTGAATGCAAGAAACCAAGGAGGAAAGGAACTGATGTCAAAAACAAGTGTGCAGCAAGAGGTGTGGTCACTGTTATTACTTCCTAGTTGTGTTATTAGTATTGATTTTGCTCTCAGCATCACAAAGTAAAAAACAAAACAAAAACGTTTAATCACGTTTAATCTACGTTTAAACTTCCGAAACTCTAAACCATAGGCTAGCGTTCGCCTAGCGTCTAGCGTTTTTTTGAACATTGCGTACGGGTGATCGATCCTCATGTCTTTAGGATTACAAAACAAAGGTTTTTGGCTTCTAGGACTGTTAAATTGTGTAAGTGATTGTGTCATGTAATAAATTTGTTCTGATTCCTATGGGGATGAAGCCGGATATTCTTCCATTATCTTAAAAATGATGAATTTCCTAAAAGATTCCATTGTTTTGTTTACTTAGGATTGTTGCTTCTAAAGTTTGGATAGATGTGTTTATGAGTCTGTCATTCAATGAGTCTTTCCTCAAAGTTTTAACATAATTTTTCATTCCTATAGAAACATGGGTACCATAAATGCATGTTTCGTCAAGCACTTTTTATGCTTGTTGCTAATAATAAATTTGGCCTATGTTCATGCACTAGACCGATGCAGCATGCACTTTTTTACATGATTTAACTTTTTCAGTATATATAATATGTAATCATCTTTCTTCACATGGTGTCATCACAGATTGCTACTTCCAACGTGTGCTTAGATGTGAAGGTATAACTATATATAGATGCCTCATGTACATGTCCACTAATTTAGTTAAAAAAATATTATCTCAAGTTTGTTGGGAACATCTTATTGTCCGCACGATTTAATCGGGTCATATAAAAATATTATATTTTAAGATGCTTGAATCTAAACGTTCTTTTTTTAGATTACACCGTTCAAACTAGCGCGTTTATTTTAAGACAATTGGAGTATATAAACGTTTATTCAAACTAGCGCATTGGCCTCAACCTATATATGGTGCGGACCGGATGTTTCGCATCACTGCCCAGCTGTGAGATTTCCATGGACATGGATCCCGGTCTCCTGTTTGGCCTTGCATGCACGAAGCGGACTGCCATTTAGACGGCGAAGTCACTTGGTGAATATGAGGTGACCAACACTATATATATTTATAGTAGTGTGTGCCCAACATCACACACCACACGCCTAGCTTCTCTTTCCAAAAGCATGGCGTGCACTACCCTTTCATTGCTGGACCACCTCTTGATCACTGTATTGCTCGTCCTCGCTCGCGACATTATCATAGCCGGTGTTGTCATAGCTCCACCTCCCACTCCTCTACCTCTTCCATGGCCACGTGCACCCTCTCCAACTCCTCGTCCTCTGGGTCTTGGGGCCCCCCCTCGCACTCCTCTTCTTCCTCCCCCTCGAACAGGCACTCCACCTCTAACTCCTCTTCCTCGTCCATGGTTGGGTACACCTTCTCCAGCTCCTATTCCTCCATGGCTAGGAGCACCCCCTAGTACTCCTATCCTTCCTTCTCCTAAGGTAGGTGCTCCACCTCCTGTTCGCCCCCCACAGTTGGGAGCGCCCCTTCCTATCCCTGTTCCTCCTACTCCTTGGTTGGGGGCTCCCTCCCGCGGTCCTATTCTTCCTCCCCCATGGAAGGGTGTTCCACCTTCTACTCCTCCACTTCCAGCACCACGGTTAGGAGCACCCCTCCCGTCCCGTCCTTGTCCTCCAGCAGGTGCTCCTGTACTCCCTCCCCGTCAGAAGGGTGCTCCACCTTCCACTCCTCCACTTTCTACACCACAATTAGGGGCACCCCTCCCATCCCCTCCTCTTCCTCTAGCTCGTGCTCCTGTACTTCCTCCCCGTCGGATGGGCGATCCACCTTCCCCTCCTCCACTACCTGCCCCAAGATTGGGGGCACCCCTCCCGTTCCCTCGTAAACCTCCACCTCGTGCTCCTGTACTTCCTCCCCGTCGGAAGCGCACTCCACCTCCTGCACCACGTTCTAAGGCACCCATTCCATCTCCTGTTATTCCTCCCCCTCGAAAGCGCACTCCACCTGCACCACGTTCTAAGGAACCCATTCCATCTCCTATTATTCCTCCCCCTCAAAAGCGCACTCCACCTTCCACTCCAATTCCTGCACCACGGTTGGGGGTACCCCTTCCATCTCCTCTTCCTCCCCCTCGCGGACCTACTTTTCCTTCCCCTCGGAGCGGCACTCCGCCTTCCACTCCTCCACTTCCTACACCACGATTAGGGGCACCCCTCCCGTCTCCTCTTCTTCCTCCAGCTCGTGCTCCTTTGTAACAATTCTGTTTGTCTAACCAATCATGAAAGCAGCACCAATCTCTTTCGAAACAATAAGTCTTCACACAGCAACAACAGCAATATCTTCATTGAACCTCGTCAAAGCAATATTGCTGGAAGCTGAAGATTGAATCTCAGCTGGATGGGTTTGTGTTTGCTACAGTGCTATAGGGTCCCATAGGCCACAAGAAAATCATGTAATATATACAACTATTTTGTTTCCGGGGTGTGTAATAAATTGGTAAGCCTAGGCTTACTAATCTGTATTTCAAAACTTATTTCTCTACATTTATATTATAATGTATTGTAACCTTGCAATAGCGATTCGATTTGCTCAATTAGCCGTCTTGGATCTGTTTGCAACTCATCCTTCTCTATTTATCATTGTTTGTTCCTTCCTCCCTCCTAATACCACTCCTCACCAGTGTGTTTTTATTTTAACACATGGGGACACAAGAAGCTGTCAATTTCTTTGAGGCAAGAAGAATTTGCAAAAACAGCCCCTAAGTTGGAAAAACTTGTACAAGACAAAAACAGTCGAGATGTTGGAAGATTTGTTGGTTCTTTTCCATCCAAATTTTAATTTCCCATAAAATTAGGAGGGTATGATGTGAGTTGTGACTGGATTCCTTTCTCGGGAGCACCAAATAACGTCCACCTCTCAACCTAACGCGAATATGTGCTCCAACCAGCGGTGGATTTGGGCCCTAGGCATGACACAAAGCATCTGATGATTACTCCACTGGGTTTTTTGTGGCCTAATCCGTAATAGCCCTAGCCATCATGCCAGCAATAATCAGCTCCCACCACCGGCCGAACAACCATCCGTCTAACCCAACAATGCTTGAAGTAATAAGAAGCAAGAAGCCTAGCACCTACAGGCTACAGCTCTTCAATCTCACAAGTCACGCGTGCACCTCTATGGCTCTATCCTTCTCTCTCGTCTTTCTCCGCTACGTCTCTCATCTCATCTCCTTTCTCAGTCACACCCACGCCCCATTGCCCCCTGGCCCATGCTAGTGCGTGCCAGCAGAACTCAATCTAGTCCCCTAGTGCCGCCAAAGGAACCACAACAGACCAGGAGGAAACCTTGCAGATACTCTCATCTTCAATGATGCCATCGGTCACCTGGGCTTAGTTGAACTGCCTTTAAAAGGACGTGCCTTTACATGGAGTAACATGCAGTCTGAACCTCTTTTAGAGCAACTTGATTGGTTTTTTACATCCCCCAATTGGACAATTGATTTCCCCAATACTGAAGTGCTCCCCATGGCAAAGATCACTTCAGATCACATCCCCTGCAAGATCATTATCAGTACCAACATTCCGAGAGCGAATCTGTTCCGTTTTGAGAATTTCTGGGTAGAGCAAGATGATTTCCTCGACACAGTGTTAGACTGCTGGAATATTACACCCACCCTCAATGATGCAGCCCGGAATATTTCGTCTAAGTTCAAAGCACTCAGCTAGTTTGAAACACTGGAGTAAACATCTATCAAACTTGGGTCTGTTGATTAGTAACTGCAACCAGGTTATCTGCTTCATTGATGCCCTAGAGGATAGACGTGAGCTCTATAATCCAGAAGCTAACCTCAGATGTGCAGTCAAGCGACAACTCCAGAAGTGGCTAGGGTATAAAAATTTGTATTGGAAGAAACGTTTCACAGTCAACAGGATTAAACTTGGGGATGAATGCACAAAATTCTTCCATGGTATGGCAACTATTTCATATAGGAAAAATGCCATTTCCCAGATTATGAATGAGCATGGAGTTTGGATTCAGGATCATGAGAGTAAAGCAGGGTTGCTATGGACTGCTTTCAGAAACCGTATGGTGCCACATCCTCTCCTACCATGCTTTTTGACCTCACCAGCATGATCACACAGGTGGATGGCCTAGATGCCTTGGTGAGCCCAATCTCGCATGATGAAGTTGACTCAGTGGTCAAGCATATACCAAATGACAAAGCACCTGGACCTGACGGTTTCAACGGTCTACTCCTAAAGAAGTGCTGGCAGTTTATCAAAGGTGACTTCTACTCACTATGCTCTGATTTCTACTCAGGTCTGGTCAACCTTGAGTGCATCAACACCTCTTATATCACCCTAGTGCCAAAAAAGAACAGCCCAGAGACAGTAAATGATTTTCGGCCTATATCTCTTATGAACATTTCATTGAAGGTGATCACTAAAATCTTAGCTGAGAGATTGCAAGCAGTCATACTACGAATTGTCCATCCCAACCAATATGGTTTCATTCGGTCACGTACGATACATGATTGTTTAGCATGGAGTTATGAGTATATCCATCAGTGCCACCAGTCAAAACGGGAGATAATCATACTCAAGTTAGATTTCGAGAAAGGCAGAAAGCGTTTGACACAGTGGAACACTCTACCATCATCCAAGTTATGAGGCATTTGGGATTTCCAGAAAGATGGTTGACTTGGGTACAAACAATCCTCTCTTCTGGCTCCTCGGCAGTGTTATTGAATGGTGTTCCTGGGAAATTTTTCAAATGCAAGAGAGGTGTCCGGCAGGGGGACCCATTATCACCTCTCCTCTTCGTGCTTGCGGCTGAGCTTCTGCAAATTTTGGATAACCGGGCTGCATCCATGGATCTACCCACCACACCAATTCCCCAACCTATGGCAGATTTCCCTATAGTGCAATATGCGGATGACACGCTACTGCTACTACAAGCTGATGCCAGACAACTCTTCTTCCTCAAGGCCCTTTTGCACAGCTTCGCAATCTCAACAGGTCTCCATGTGAATTACAGAAAGTCACATATGTACCCTATCCATATTACTCAAGAGAAGTTGTCTCATCTTGCTGCTACGTTTGGATGTGATGTGGGCTCAATGCCGTTCACCTATTTGGGGCTACCCATGGGCACAACCAAGCCAAAATTTGAAGACCTGACCCTAATGATGGATAGAGTGGAAAGAAGGCTCTCAGCATGCTCCACTTGGATGTCCTACTCAGGTAGACTAGAAATGGTCAACTCTGCGATCACACCCATTACCACCTATGCAATGTGCACTATCAAGCTGCCAAAAGGGGTGATCGACAACATTGACCGAGCAAGGAAGCAGTACCTATGGAGAGGCAATGATGCTGAACGCAAAAAGGGTGGTAATCTGGTTGCTTGGGAAATAGTTATGAAACCAAAGGAGAAAGGTGGACCAGGTGTTTTGAACCTAAGACTGCAAAATGACGCCCTGCTCATGAAACACCTAAGTAAGTTCTATAACAAGGCCGACATCCCCTGGGTGCATTTGATTTGGAATAAATACTACTCCACCAAAGTACCACATGTTGCTAGAGAATCGGGCTCCTTCTGGTGGAAGGATGTGCTCAGACTCAACATCATTTTCAGAGGTGTTGTCAGGTGTGAATTAGGCAATGGCTCCTCTGTCTGCTTCTGGGATGATCTATGGACAGATTCGGTGCTAGCTCAAACATATCCAAGATTGGCCTCTTTTGCCAGAAATAGGGGTGCTTCGGTGCTGGAAATCATGGAGGCCGTTGATCTTGACAGCTTGTTCCTACTACCTCTATCACAGCAGGCTTTCGAAGAGCTTGAAACTCTACAAGCTCAGTTGCAAGATATACCAAATGATGAAGATGCAGTGGATCGATGGATTCCTATTTGGGGCAACACATATACCTCACGGCGTTTCTATTCTCAGGTATTCAAGAATATGGATACACATCCGATCTTCAAGATCATTTGGAAGTCTAGATGCACCCCGCGTGTCAAATTCTTTGCTTGGTTGGTTCTGGTAGATCGCCTCAACACCAAGACTATGATGCGTAGAAGACATCTCGACGTCCAGGGCACTGATATATGCGTCATGTGTGACAGTGGAGAAGAGGAGACCATCGACCATCTGTTCTTTGAATGCACGTTTGCAAAAGAATGTTGGGTGACTATACATATCAACTGTGACACATCACTACCTCTACTAGACAGGTACACCCAAGCTTGAGGCGCCCACAACATACCTTTCTTCACAGAAGCAACTCTGATAGCAGCTTGGGAGCTGTGGAAAGTGCGCAATGACAAGATCTTCCGGGGAAGAGACCCAACCCCTAGTATTTGGTTATCGAATTTTAAGAACCAATGTAAACTTCAGTCTGCTCGTTTTAAGGATGACCTTAGGTCAACCTTCTATGTTTGGCTCGATGCTTTTAGCTAGATTTGTATGTAAGACCCTCTCTCCTGTTTTAAATTAATTAAAAAGTTGCTCACTGTGGGGATCTCCCCCACGGTCTTTTCGGTCAAAAAAAAAAAAGACTACTCTACTCATTAACCTGGACTAATAGAAAGTACAAGCAAGCTTAGAGAGATACACACCCCAAGCGAGACTTGCAGAACAGCGTGAGCGGAACCAACCTTCTTGACTGCGTGGAGGGCGGCGCCGTGGCCGCCGACGCCGGCTCCGATGATCACGAGGTCGTAGTCGAACCCGCCGCTCGCGGCCGCGCCATTGCCAGCCGTCGCCGCAGCCACCACGCTCCGCCTAGCGGCCACCAACTGCGGCGTGCACCGGGGCGCCAGTGGAGCCGGAGGGCCTCGCGCCTGAGACCGCAGAAGCGGATCCTGGCAACCGGCCGGATCGTGTCGTACCGGTAGGCGGCGGCGCTACTGGCGACCGCCGCCGAAGCTGCCGAGAGGGACCATGGGGCCTCGCCCGACCCGCCTCCGGCGCCGGCAGATCCGGCCCGGCCGAGCCCCCGGCGATCTACGGCGCCGCAGCTTCCCCGCATCCGGCGCCGGCGTTTCAGGCGAGGGGCGGGAGGCGTGGGCGTCCTCAGAAGCGAGCCGCGGCGAGGCTCGGGGTTTCGGATTCGGGCGGCGGCGACGGGCGGGAGGCGAAGGTTTTTTTTTTTTTGAGAAAAATAGAGACGGAGGACGGGAGGAAACGGGGATCGGACCTTCGCGCGTGGGTTTGGTCCGCGCCTAGGATTGTTCGGGGATGCGTGGAGGAGAGTTGAAGCATTTGATAACTGATTATTATTAGTATATTTGATTTTTATGAACAATATAGAATTCTGTGCACAAATTCTTTGTCGTTAGGATGCCTCCTCGGGAACGCATTTTTTGTCTACCGTTCCGAGTGCTCCTTTGTAATACAGATGCATGGGTCACCAGAATCGGAAATGCTCTCGCCTCGTCCAGACGGTCGCGTTCGCTTGCGCCGCCCAACAGCCCAATCGCTGATTCCTCTTGTCCACTTGCCTCCGACCTTATTCCGTTGTCTTTGTTCTCCAAAAGGCTTCCACTGTAGCGTCGGAATCGACCTCCACCGTGACCGTGCTCTGGGTTCCATCGCCAGGCTCGAAGAAATAGAGGGCGGCTTCGCTCTAGTCGTCGCCTCATCATGCCCCATAGTCCGCAGCTACACCTGCCCGATCCGCTCTAAGGCTGCGGTGTCCCTTGTCTGGTCCGCCGACGACACGAAGCTTCATCGCCGTGCCCGAAGAAACGGAGGGCAGCTCCACTCCCGCTGCCACGCTTGACAGCTCTCGCGCCCCATGGTTGGTCGCTTCGCACCATCAGTGAGATCTACACCGGTGAACTCCACACATCGACGAGCCTCCATTCCCAAGCAGCAAGGAGATATTGTGCTGAAAGTGCATGTTGCAAACATATGTTTTGGGTGTTTCAGAGCTATGTTGCATGTGTTTCATATCGGTGTTACAAAAATAGATCGTGATGTTGCACATGTTGCAATGGCTATGCACGTATGTTTCAAATATATGTTCCAAATGTTTCATCTGTATCAAACGTATGTTGCAAGTGTTTTTATGTGGATGTTGTAAAAGTAGATCTGGATATTGCATATACATGCATGTTACAAGCGTATGTTTCAAGTGTTTCAGGTGTTTCATTTGTCTATTGCGAGTGTTTCATCTGGATGTTGCATATGCTTTGCAGTGGTTTTCAAGTATTTTCAGGCTTTTTCTCAAGTGTTTTAGACGTTTGTTTTAAGTGTTTCATATGTCTTCTTTTGTATGTAGCAACTATTGCATCAGAATGTTTCAAAAGTAGATTGGTGTTGCACATGGGATACGCATGGAAAGCAGCTGATAGCGTGGGCGACGTCCGGGGCACTCGCCCGCTTACCGTGCGAGCACCGTCTGGCCGCTAGTGCCCCGGATCGGACATTCAGCCGCTAGCAAGTCCGCATAAGAATTCTTTCTAACCTCTTTTCTCCCTGTCATATCACAGCACTTGCTCGCTAGCGCCATGTGGCCGTATGGTCCCCACATGGAAGAAGCTTGGTGTGGCGACCAAAACTTCAGCGAACGCCCACTGCCACGATATGGAACATGTGCCCCTGGCTCGCGTGACGGCCTGTGTGCCACATCTTTAATTATTCTCGAGCAAAGTCACGAAAAACTATGTTGATACAAAGAAGCGGTCACACACAATAGTGCTAGAATGTATGGTCGTAGATCGGTGAACCCTCGGCTAGAACACACGTACTAGAAGATCCGATGTTGAAAAAAACATGCTCATGTGGGACAATCCACCATGACATTCCAATGAACCCTCGACAAGAACGCATGCACATATCGGACCACCCGGTATCTGTAAATTTTGCCTCAGAAACTATGAACGCCTCCTGGAAAGGACCCATGGGGAAATGCACCAGGGTTGGTCTAGGATTTGCATAGCCACCTAGAACGCCCCAAACTCCGATCTATCCAGAAGCTCGTAGATAACAATAGATATAGGGGTCGAAAGAGCTAGCATTTGGAAAAAGTGAATAGTATATTGGTTTTATTTTTTATTGATTGGATCACTCAACTAGACAGCCCTTAATATTTATATGGTGGGAGGTCTATCCCATAGGAGTCCGAATACATTTTTTTAAGGGTCAGTGGGGGGAATTCCCCCACCTATTTTTTTGTATTCTATTAAACAAGAAGTATAACAAAGAGTACAAAAGCGAAGATTACAGGTGCACGAGGTGTGCAGAAAGCAAAGAGAAATAAGGAGCTGGCAAGCTCAGAAAAGAAAACTATGAATAATCCTAGGCTACAGGCCTCTTTGGCACGGCTTATGTCGGCTTCGGCTTCATTTATTTTGCGCAAATTGAGGCACTGTAGCATGAAGCCGTTTTGTAAGCCAGGGTTAAAATGAAATAGAAGCCGGGAAAAGCCAGTTTTTCTGGCTTCACTGGTGAAGCCGTTTTGGATGAGCCGTGCCAAAATGGACTTAAATTCTCCAAAAAAAAAACATGTTTAAGGAACCTGCAAGGTTCGGCTTGACCTTGATGCAAATTAGGCCAATCTCCTCCCTGAATCTGGCTTTCCAAACATTACCCAAAACTGACCCAAATCAAATATATAGAAGAAATTGAATCCAACTCGGACTCAACCTGGGTGGCCAGACCGAACCGTCCAATGTGTGCAATCAGCACATGTTTGCCCAATTTGACTACGAACAGCTAGTAAACTTGACATTTCATCAACATCTTCTAAAATAGTTGTGAATCCAACAATCAGATCTTGGTGCAATGAAAACTATGCAAGTCAATGAGTGACTAAAGAAGACTAGTATGTATAGTATTGCCAAGTGCCATGCTTCAGCTGCCATGGCATGAAGACAGTTACTAGGTCGTGGTCCAAAGTGCCATAAAACATGAGAGGATCAGGCTGTGGCACGGCCCAAGTCCTCGAAGGTGGAATGTAACTGAAATGCTTACACCCATGCGTCCGGCCGCCTGGGCGCTTGCTTATTAATGGGCTTGCGGACCAGCCCAGACAGCCTCCCCAACTCCTGCGCATAGTTCAGAGGTTTCCCCACTCCCGAACATATCAGCCGCTTCCACCGCTATCTGTGCAATGACTGCCTCCACCACGTTGTCCGCCCATCGCGGCTGCTACTCCGCCTCATTGCTGTCGTGCGCCCATCTCACGCCATGCGCTCCTCGCTCCCCGTCGCGCACACCTCTGGCCCCCTCTCGTCGCGCGCCCGCTCCCCCCCTGTCGCACACGCCTCCCACTCCCTCCCGTCGTTGGCCCTGGAGTTAGTGGTGGTTGCTCCACCCGTCGCGTGCGTCGCCCGCCCGACCGAGCCAAGCCCAGTGATGGTGACGCTAGCTGGTGGTGGTGCTCGCGCGCTAGCTGGTGCGGGGTGCTCGTGCAACGCCTCTCGTCACCGGCTCCGACCCTGACAGCTAGAATCGACCGGCCCCTGCCTCGGCCCCATGTTGCAAACACATGTTTCAAGTGTTTCATAGGTATGTTGCAAAAGTAGATCGGATGTTGTGTATGTTTGTAATAGTTTCAAGTGTTTCAGACGCATGTTTCATTTGTTTTTAGACATATATTGCAAATATTGCATCTAGATGTTTCAAAACTATATCGGGTGTTGCATCTCCCTCCTTGCCTTTCTACTATCTCGCCTCGGTGTGGAAAGCGAGGCGGAGGCGGTCCCCATTGCCGCGAGCGGGCCCACGTGCTTCCGGATGGGCGTAGAAGGCGAGATGTAGGCAGGTAGGCGCGAGATGCGAGATGGGGGGCAGCAGTGCGGCCGTCCGGATAGGAGCAGCGTCTGGATGTCCGAGCGCTAGCCACTGTCGACGAAATCTGGTCGGTAGTCTACCGAGGGGTATACCCACGGTAGTAGATGATCGGTGGAGGTGTGCGTAATAGGAATCGGATAGTGACACAAGACACAGAGACAGCAATTTAGACAGGTTCGGACCGCCTAATCAACGTAATATCCTACGTCCTGTGTCTTTATTGGATTATATTGAATATGAGATAAATTCGAGGGGGGCTCTACTCGCCTTATATAGTCTGGGTGGTAGGGTTACAAGTCGGTCTTGGCCTAGTTCTATTCGGTTATATGGTAAGTATTTACAAGGAATACGATATCTATCATATCCGAAAAGATCTTCCTTCATCACCAAGATGTCTTCTGATTGCCATACTGTGCACGTCGACCAGAACTGGGCACCGTAGGCCTTGATCTTATGGGCTGGACCTCTCCTGGCGGTGTGGCCCATCTCTATTGTTGTGGGTATTTGAGGTTATACCCCCCCCCACACAGCTAGTCCTCGAGCGCCTTGTATCCGCTGAGCAACGCCGTCTTGAGCAAGTCCGGGTAGTTTAACTTGGAGTCAGCCAGCAAATCTGGCAATCTGACCAGTTTAACTGGTAATCAAATCAACAAAACAAAGTGCCGACCAGTTTAACTGGTAATCCAATCAACAGAACGAAGTGCCGACTAGTTTAACTGGTAATCGGACCAGTGGAAATTGAAGCCAACCAATTTATCAGGTGATATGATCTCAGACTTAGCTAAGTAAGGTTTGCCAGAAGGATGTGAGGAGCTCAAGTTTAAAATTTAAAAATTCTCCACCTTAGGTGAAGTGTACACACTTAGGCTTCGTTGGCGAAGTCAAATGATCATCATTCATGACTTATGCAAAGAGGATATTAGGACTGATATATGCGCTGCAAGGTGCAATATATACATTGTAGTTCCTGAGCCTAACAGTAGGTGAAGAAGACACCTGGTGTTAAGATCAAAGAATTTCAATGATCACTTAGTCAAGATAACCAACTCCCAGCTTAGCCAGGAGCACAGCTAGTCTCTAGCTTAGCTAAAAACCAGTAAGAAAAAAAAATAGTACATTCACCGTAAGGTGAAGTGTACACATTTAGTCCCCAAGCCTACTATAAGATAAAGAAACATCTTGTAGTAGGATCAAAGAATGAAGTATAAATGACGAAGTCCCAGCGCTTAGCACTGGGTATGTGGAGTAAAATTCAATAATACCGAGCAGTAAAACATGGAGATAACAGAAAGTGCTTATCACTGGATTGCTGTGATAGATATACTTATCAAAGCCCCTGACGTGCCGCCCAAGATCAGCACCCTGATCTGGACAGCATGGAAAACCTTGATATCACCCATGACATGCAGCGTCGGCAAAACATAGTAAGCCAACAAGCGAATTGGCAGACGAAGTCCCCAGCTTCGCTGGCGATGAAGCGATAGACAATCTGACCAGTTGGTTGTCGAAGAATCAAGTACCAAGCAGCCCAACCAACTGGTCGGCGGCGAAGTGAGCGCCGAGTAAAAGTGAATGCCGAAAGGTCCAAACAACTGGTCGACAACGAAGTCATGAATCTAGTGGTTCGACCAGTTGATCGGCGGAGAAATCCGAAGGCCAGAAGGTGCGACCACCCAGACGATGATCCTGCAATAGAAATATGTAGGACAAGTAGTACATGATTTAAAAATAAAATATATGAACTCGGTGATGAAGAAAACAGAGCGGAGTTTATTGGGAGCAATGTATCGGTGAATTTTATACCCCGCAGAGCAGTTTATGTTTATTTGAAGTTTATTCATATTTGTATAAAGAACAAAATCTCTGTGCTTAGCACTGGATATAGGAGTAAAATTCAGAGAGTGCTGAGCACTTAAAAATGGAAAGAGTACTTAGCAATTAACCGTGGCAAACTTTGGAGAGTGCTTAGCACTATATCATGGCAAAATTGAGAACATGGAGAAATTTGGAGAACATGAAGAAATTTGGAGACCGTGGAGAAATTTGGAGACCGTGGCAAAATATGGAGACCGTGGCGAAATATGGAGATCGTGGCAAAAATTGGAGACCGTGGCGAAATATGGAGACCGTAGCAAAAATTGGAGACCGTGGCGAAATATGGAGATCGTGGCGAAATATGGAGACCGTGGTGAAATTTAGAGACCGTGGTGAAATATGGAGACCGTGGAGAAATTTGGAGACCATGGCGAAATATAGAGACCATGGCGAAATATGAAGACCATGGTGATGGAGACCGTGAAGAAATTTGGAGACCATGGCGAAATATAGAGACCATGGCGAAATATGAAGACCATGGCGAAATTTGGAGACTGTGATGAAATTTGGAGACCGTGGCGAAATTTGGAGACCGTGGCGAAATTTGGAGACCGTGGTGAAATTTAGAGACCGTGGTGAAATATAGAGACCATGGAGAGTGCTTAGCGCTATACCGGGGCAAAATTTGGAGAACATGGAGAGTGCTTACGACTGAGGCGGCTCGCTTAGCAGCTCGCTTGGTGACTCGGGCGGCTCGGTGGCATGGTGGCTCGATGGCTCGGCGGCTCGAGCAGCACGGCGGCTCGAGCGGCACGGCTGTAAAGGTCCTAATATGGCTAGAGTGGGGGTGAATAGCCTATTTAAAAATTTACAAGATCACTAGAGCAATTTAATATGACAAATAGCGTAAAGTAATTTTGCTCTAGCTCTACTAGGGTAGCAAGCCACCTATCCAAACAATTCTAGTTGCTATAATCACTAGGCACACACAAGAGCTAAGTTGCTACTCACTAAAAGCTCTCAAACTTGCTACACTAAAGAGCTTCACTAGATGAACTTAAGCTACAAAACAAACTCTTAATTCTAGCTATACTAAAGAGCTTGTTACAACTAGTTTGCGGGAATATAAATGAGTAAATAAGGTGATTATACTACCACGTAGAGGAGTGAACCAATCACAAGATGAATAATAATTCAATCATCGAGAGAATACCAAAAGGCAAGAGACAACAAGTGACAACCAATTTTTCTCCCGAGGTTGACGTGCTTGCCGGCACGCTAGTCCCCGTTGTGTTGACCAACACTTGGTGGTTTGACGGCTAAGAGGTGTTGCACGAACCTCATCCACACAATTGGACACCGCAAGAACCTACCCATAAGTGAGGTAACTCAATGACATGAGCAATCCATTAGAGTTACATTTCGGCTCTCCGCCAGGGAGGGCACAAGACCCCTCACAATCACCAGAGCCAGCCACGAACAATCACCAACTCATGCCGAAGCTCCTCCACTGCTCCAAGCCATCTAGGTGGCGGCAACCACCAAGAGAAACAAGAAATCTACAGCCACAATGATCCTCAAGTGCCACTAGATGCAATCACTCAAGCAAATGCACTTGGAATCACTCCCAATCTCACTATGATGAAGAATCAAAGATGGAGATGAGTGGGAGGTGTTTGCTTAGGCTCACAAGGATGTTAGGAATGTCAAAGTGCCAAGAGAGTGATCCCCAAGCCAGCCTCCAACTATTTATAGATGGCCCTCAAAATAGAGCCGTTGCTCTGCTCGTGGGCTGACCGGACGCTGGCCTACGTCCAGTCGGGTGAGTCCGGTCACCCGATGTCGTCCACATTCAACTTCAACGACTAGCAGCTGACTCCCCAACGGTTAAGTTATGACCGGACACGCCTAAGAAAATGGCCTGACACCGTGCAATTCAGGATTCGGGCGAGTCTAGTAAGCACCCCGAGGGGTTTTTTCTTGACCGGATGCGTCCGGTCAGAGGTGACCTGATGCGCCTAGCGTCCAGTCCTTGCACTGCTCCTCTCTACGCATGAACACTACTGATGTGACCATACGCTAGCATAGACCTGACGCAACCCCTGCTCGTCCGGTCGTGCCATCGCGCCACCATCCAACAAGTGACCGGACACGCAGAAGGTAGCGTCCAGTCACTCCTCGGCCTCCTCAGCCAGCAACACCTCCTTGCTATAAATGACTGGACTCGCCTAGCCAGCATCCAGTCAGGATGTGTCCAGCGTCCGGTCGACATGCAGCTCCTCCTTTTCTTTTTCTAAGTCCACAACCTCTTCACCCTTGCTTCCAACTTGCTAACCACAAAGTGTAGAACTTGTGTGCATGTGTGTTAGCATTTTTCAAAGCATTTTACAATGGTCAAAGTTAGCACACTAGGTTCCTAAATTCATATGCAAAAATCATGTCACCTAGTGGCACTTGATAAACCGTTTAGCCAAATATTTCCCTCTTTATAGTACAGCTATCGATCCTAAGTCACTCACACCCTCTATGGTGTCTTAAGTGCAAAACAAAGACCTATCATATACCTTTGCCTTGATCATCTCGGTTTTTGTTTTTCTCTTTCTTCTTTTCAAGTTGAGCTTGATCATCATCAACACATGTCCACCTTCATCACCATGGACCTCGTCTTGCTCAATTACTTGGATTGCACCAACCTAGCTCATATCACAACTCATGACAAAGGTTAGTGCTAGGTTTCATCAATTATCCAAAACCAAACTAGGGCTTTCAATCTCATCCTTTTTGGTAATTGATGACAACCTATTTACAAAGATTTTCAATGTAATTTTCTTGGATTCATGTTGCTTGCCCAAGCATATTACCATGTGTAAAGATTATGAACAAGTTTCATCAACCCAAATTGGTAGTATTAGATCCCCCTACTTATGTGCTAAGAGTTTAGATTCAAAAGCTTGCACATATGCATGGATTAGAAGTTTGGGAGAGTAATAGCTACCAAATAATGCTAAGGTGTAAAGAATGGACCTTTGAAGCGTGACCAATCGGAGTTGCCAATATACACCATCCTTAGCACCATTAGTAACTAGACATTCACAAAAACTAGAAAACCCCCATGAGATCAATATTATATGAAAGAGTCTAGTTTTTACATGAAAAGCACAAGTCTAGTTACTCTTCCTATGCATGCTAGTTTTCATTTCATCAATCATTTTCTAAAAACTAGCATACACCACACAAGCATGGATAGGGGATTTAAGAACTTGTGCCATGCAAGCAAACATATATAATGCACATTCAAATGCAACATACAAGTTTATGAGCTTGCTCCCCCTACTTGTGTACAATTTTGATTGATCCCCTTATAATGTCATTTCATTTGTTGCTCCCCCTATCTTACTATCTTTGTGAATTTCTCTCCCCCTTTGTCAACAATTAGTACAAAAGGCGAGCTCAAATTTTAGATAGGTTGGGGTGAAACCATGTGAAGTGAGGATCATTTTCCCAATTTTGTTCAATCTAGATCACTTGCAAAAGATATTTAACTCGGTTTGATCCAAAGGCAAGCTTCTTCACACCGCCAAAAGAGGGTTATCATGCACCATGTTGAGTTTAACACTTATAGCTCATTTTCTAGATTAAGCACTAGGTTTACAAGTCCACAAACATGTCATATGCTACCACTAGATTATTTTAAGCATACAAGCAATAGTGGTACCATAGAAACATCAAATTCATTTAATTTTCATGAATGAGCCTAAGACATCATAGGAATGACTAGATGCACTAAACAAGTCCTTGGCAATGGATGAATAACATGTCAATCACCTTTACCTTGCTTTATGTGAAGGAGAGGCATGTCATATAATGGGGGTGCATCAACACATATTGGAGAAGTCAAGTATGTTCAATTCATTTCTTAGCTTGCAAAACCTCTTCTCATCAAGTGGCTTGGTGAAGATATCGGCAGGTTGATCATCGGTGCCAACACTCTCAATACAAATATCCCCTTTTTGTTGGTGATCTCTTATGAAATGATTGCAGACATCTATATGCTTTGTTCTTGAATGTTGAACCGGGTTATTGGTGAGCTTCATGACACTCTCATTGTTAAATAGCAATGGCACTTGCTTGAATTTTATTCCAAAGTCACTCAAAGTAGCCTTCATCCAAAGTAATTGAGCACAACAACTACCGTCCGAAATGTACTCCGCTTCGGTGGTTGAAAGTGCTACACTATTTTGCTTCTTTGATGACCAAGACACAAGTGATCTTCCCAATAGTTGACATGTGCATGATGTGCTCTTTCTCTCAACTTTGCATCCCGCATAATCGGAGTCCGAATACCCAATCAACTCAAATCTTGCTCCTTTGGGATACCACAACCCAACATTTTGTGTATGCTTCAAGTACCTCAATATTCTCTTTGTTGCCTTTAAATGACTTTCTCTTGGTGAGGCTTGAAATCTAGCACACATGCATACACTAAACATCACATCCGACCTTAATGCGGACACATAGAGTAGGCTTCCAATCATACACCGATACATCTTTTGATCCACCATGTTGCCACTAGCATCACTATCCAAGCTTCCATTTGTCCCCATTGATGTACTAATAGCTTTAGCATCATCCATTCTAAACCTCTTGAGTATGTCTTTGTGTACTTGTCTTGACTCACAAATGTGCAATTCTTCAATTGCTTTATTTGAAGACCAAGGAAGTAACTAAGCTCTCCAATCATGGACATCTAAAACTCACTTGCCATCATCTTGCCAAACTCCTCACAAAAATCTTGATTGGTTGACCCAAATATGATATCATCAACATAGATTTGCAATACAAACAAATCATTACCAAGCTTCTTGGTGAAGAGAGTGGTGTCAACCTTTCTCATCTTGAATCCCTTAGAGAGTAGGAAATCCCTTAATCTCTTATACCATGCTCTTGGTGCTTGTTTCAACCCATACAAAGCCTTTCTCAACTTATAAACATGGTTGGGTTTCTTCTCATCTTCAAAACTAGGAGGTTGCTCAACAAACACAAGCTCATTGATGTACCCATTGAGAAATGCACTCTTCACATCCATTTGGTAGAACTTGATGTTGCGGGCACAAGCATAGGCTAACAAGATCCTAATTGCTTCCAATCTTGCAACTAGGGCATATGTTTCTCTAAAGTCAAGGCCTTCAACTTGAGTGTAACCTTGAGCCACTAATCTTGCTTTGTTCCTTACTACTATCCCATCTTGATCTTGCTTGTTCTGAAAGACCCACTTGGTTTCAATTACATTATGATCCATAGGCCTCTCAACTAACTCCCATACTTGATGTCTCTTGAAGTTGTTTAACTCTTCATGCATAGCATTGGCCCAATCAACATCCTTCATAGCTTCATCTATCTTCTTAGGTTCAATAGATGACACAAATGAGAAATGTTCATAAAATGATGCCAATCCTGATCTTATTTGTACACCTCTAGAGATATCACCAATTATAGAGTCTAAAAGATGATCTTTTGCGACATTGGTTTGTTGGAGCACTTGCACTTGATTGCTTGCATTTGATTGATCATTTGGTTGAGATGATGATCTAGCCACTTGTTGATTTTGCACTTTGTCAACACTAGCACTTGCTTGACTTTAATCTTGAGAACCACTAGCTTGCACATTTGAGTTAGAGAGCACTTGATTCTTGTCATCTTCAACATCAATCACCTCTCTAGGTCTTATATCACTAATGTCCATGTTCTTCATTGCATTGACTAATCGAGTGCCTCTCACATCATCTAAATTCTCATCTTCCTCTTGGGAACCATTGGTTTCATCAAATTCCACATCATGAACCTCCTCAAGAGTACCACTAGCCAAATTCCAAACTTTATATGCCTTGCTAGTAGTGGAGTAACCAAGCAAGAAACCTTCATCACATTTATTTTACAAACTTGCTCAATCTAGTGCCTTTCTTCAATATATAGCATTTGCAACAAAAAACCCGAAAGTATGCTATGTTGGGCTTTCTTCCATTCAATAGCTCATAAGGTGTCTTCTCCATCATGGGGTGACAATAGAGTCAGTTGCTATAGTAGCAAGCCGTGTTGATTGCTTTAGCCCAAAATGAATTACTCACATTGTACTCACCCAACATTGATCTTGCCATGTCAATCAAAGTTCTATTCTTTCTTTCAACTAGGCCATTTGATTGTGTAGTGTACTTGGTCAAAAATTGATGCCTAATTCCAAACTCATCACACAAATCATCCACTCTTGTGTTCTTGAACTCACTTTCATTGTCACTTCTCACTTTCTTGATGGTTGTTTCAAACTCATTATGAATTCTCTTAATGAATGTCTTGAAGGTTTCAAACACATCACTCTTGTCAACAAGAAAGAACACCCATATGTATCTAGTGAAATCATCCACAATCACAAATCCATATTTGTTTCCACCAATGCTAGTGTATGGGGTTGGTCCAAACAAGTCCATGTGCCACAACTCAAATGCCTTAGATGTGCTCATCATGCTCTTCTTAGGATGTGTGTTACCAACTTGCTTTCTGGCTTGACATGCACTACATAGCTTATCATTCTCAAATGTGACATCTTTCAAGCCTCTAGCTAAGTCACACTTGATCAACTTGTTCAATTGTTTCATTCCAATATGACCAAGCCTTCTATGTCATAACCAACCCATGCTATACTTAGTGAGCAAACTGTTGATAATTAAGCTTCTCTAGCATTGAAATCAACCAAGTATAGATTCTCATATCTAAATCCTTTGAATATCAACTTAGAGCCATCTACACTTATAATCTCTACATCATTCACACCAAATATGCACTTGAAACCAAGATCACACAATTGAGCTACCGATAATAGGTTGAAGTTCAAGCTCTCTACTAGTAGCATATTGGAAATGCTCAAGTCATTAGATATTGCAATCTTACCGAGACCTTTGACCTTGCCTTTGCTATTGTCACCAAATGTGATACTATCAATCCCATTGCTCTCATTTTCATTGATTGAAATTGAACATTCTTGAATTACCGGTCATGTGTTGTGTGCACCCACTATCAAGCACCCAATGCCTTCCTCCAGCTTTATAATTGACCTACAAAAGAAGATCAATTCTTTTTAGGTACCCAAACTTGCTTGGGTCCTTGAAGGTTAGTTACCAAGGTCTTTGGTACCCAAATGGCCTTCTTCTTTGGGCCCACAATTTGTAACACCCTCGGTGTTACACTGTAAAGTCTTTTGCTAAAACACTGCATGAGCATCATACTTATGTGTAAATGTGCGTAATATAGGGTGTAAAGCAATACACGTAACTTGAAACATTTATCGAAAACACGAAACGAATGTTATATTTCATGTCACGTTATATCACTTAGGGTTCTAAATGAATTTTTATTGAACGAAAATGCTATAGAATGCATAGACAAAACTTTGATAAAGTTTGTAGCACAAACTTCGTAGGTGATGGTGAAATACTTGCGGTCGAGAATGGGAGTCACTATCTTGCTTGGTTGGTAGCTTGGAAATTGAAGTTGACGCAAATCCGAGCGAGACTTAATTAAATTTCTTAAGTTAGAAAACGGTGTGATGAGGCTATGTTTGGGAATTTTTATAGGAGAATTGGGTTAAGGAGTGGCATGGTCTTAGGGTTTGTTGTAGTAGCTTGACATGCCATCTCAAGGGTAAAATAAGTGGTTTAGCAATTGGATCATTGAGTTGGATTTTTAGCAGCTTTAAAATTCGTGCATGGCATGTTTCGGCCGGTGTCAGCGTCTGGACGCGGTCACTGTCTCAGTTTAGCTTGGTGCCACAGATCTGGCTTGCCTAGGCGTGCACCTGCACCACCATTGCTGTGCCCTAGTGCACACACCCACACCGTCATTGTCGCACCTTGGCATGCAACTCTCACACACATGCGCACGCCGCGCTCGGTGACCTGGACGCTCGGCCACCACCACCGTCGTCATGGGCCCACTGCCCTAGCTCAGCCACTGCCGCCGCTTCGTATGTCACTGACCCCGTGTGTTGTGTCACTATGCTGCTGCTAGCCATGGCCGCTTGTGCGAAGTCGCCCACGTGCGCTCTGCCACCGCTGTCACGTCCGCCTGTCGCTCTACCACCTCATGCTCACCTGTGTGGTACTGTGCACGCATGACCACACTTGGCCTTGCTCGCACGTCGCTTGCCGCATGTGGGCTTGCCTCGCCTACCTTGCCGTCATGTCGGCGCTCGACGACGCTGCGCTACTGTCTCCTCAGACCGGCACCATCCGCTATGGCGCATAGGGTCGAGCCACTGTCGTTGGTTTGCGGTTTATGGCCATGCGGCCCACTATCCTGAGTACGTTGGCCACTTCCCCATCGCCCTATAGCCATATGTGTTTGTGCACCAAATTGGCAGCCACGTCCTACCATGACAGTGATGAGCCATGCCACGCCTATCTCCCCCTGTTCCTCTATCGTCGTGGTCACCGGACCCGCTCCTCCCAATTCAGGTCAATGGAGGCACCTCAGTCCAATTAATTTTGCCCACGGCTCCATCGTGTAGCCAGCCAACTCCTCGACCCCAGCTTGCAGTGAGCCTCACCATGCCATGCTCCAATTCAGAGCTTTCCTCTCACCAGGTCATTAAGACCATCGTGGCACGCGTCGAAGGCAAAGTCCCCTCTCTAGAGCTGCTCACGTTCAATTCGTTGCATCGCCAGCTTCGCCTCCACCTGCTCATCACCCTACACACCTTTGCTTAATTGCTACCACCACCTAGCCACCCCTGAAGCTACCTTGCCACCACCGTGCGCCACCATACCGTTCATGCGCACGCGGCCAGCTTGGCTCAGGCCACCTCTGGTCGAACTGCCGCCTCTTCTGGGTCTATGGTGAGTGCCTAGAGCTCACTCGCTGTCCTATTTGCCTCAGCATTGTTTTAGCTCACCGGAACATCGCCGTTTTTAGTGCAGGAGCTCCCCCACCATGGTCTGGCCTTGTTGCGGCATCCTAGCTCTTGTTTCCTTCGCCCAGTGCTTCGCGTTCATGCCTAGGCAGGTATCGGCTCCGTAGATAGGGTGGGGAAGGGATGGCCTGGCCATCGTAACCACCCGATGCCAGCGCCACCACGCCGGTGCGTGCGCAAGGGCCCGAGGATATGGCCGTGGTAAAGATGGAAAATGGGAGGAGCATAGTTGTAAGATAGCACACTAGCGGAATAGTGCTCTTAGTGCTCACGTGATTACCAGGTAGGCCAAGGGCATTTTTGCAAGATGATCGGTACGCGTGGGTCCTCCCCGTCGGGGGCCGCGCCCCCGCATGAGCCACGCCGGTGCATCGCATGCGCATGAGCCGAGCGAACATGGGCTGCGCTGCGCTGGAGTGGGCCACTTCGCTCATTCGCGGGCTGCGCGGTGGAAATTGATTTTACATTTTCTAGTGAATTAGTAAAGGCTTATTCAATTTAGTTTTGAGCTAAACTTTGATAATTTATAGTAAATCTTATAGATGTCCAAAAATAGTGAAACAAAATTTGTTAGGTTCACAAAAATGCTATCTATCCGTTGTTGTAGTTAGTTTACAGTTAGCTGTAATAATGATAGATTCATAAATTCACTTTAGAAAGCTTAGTATTATTTAGCTTCATATTTGTAGGAATTTTTGTGGCAAATCGGTGATAGCTTTAGCTATGAAATTTTGACAGTAGGTTCATTAGATTATTATGTACTCCCTGTAATTTTGTAGCCCTAGAGTAGGTTAATAAATAAAGTAGCTATTACTCTCTATTTTATCATATATAGGGTAAATCGGTATTAAGAGAAAGAATGCTGTTAGTTGCTAAGATAATACATGTCATGTTTCATACTTGTTAGTGGTAACAATACGTAACTTAGCACCTTAGTCGGTAGGACTAGCTTAGTAGCTTACTGGATGTATTTTGATTTTAAGAGTTGTTGTTGCCATATTACTAAGTGTTGCATCATCATTTCATGCATGTAGATCATGAGTTGGTAGAGTTCATGCCTGTAGACGAACATGACTATGAGGAGGTCATTGAGGAGTATGACGAGGAGATTCTCATATAGGAGGGAGCCCCAGGGCCGTTTGGTGCTGACTTTGTGGACCCACTGCCTGCCCAAGGCAAGCCCCGATGCATAACCTCTATTTTTGAATGATTACGGAACATATATATGATGTGCATTTATGTTACAGGCATTTTATGAAAACTATATGCATAAATATATCTACCTATGAGTCCTACTAGTATAGGTCGAGTAGCTACTATGCTCAGGGTATCGGTAGCGTGAGTAACCTGCCGCTACTCACAATAGGTGATAATTATGATACTCATTATAAAGTGGTGGTAAGGAAAATGGTGACCGGGCAGGGATATGGTTTGGGTACTAGTGGGTGTAAGAGGTTGTGTCCTGTGGCCAATAGGGCATAGCTTGGTTACACTTTTTCTCTGTTTGTGTTGGTTAAGGACCGGCCATTGCATAAGTCTCGAGGCAAGTCACAGATTTATTATATCGAGCACATACTTGGGTATAGGCGCAGGGAAGACTTGTTGCTCTCTTGTCGTGGGTTTCGGCTCTTTCGGGACCGACTGATTGGAGGCGGGGATGGTGGAGGTCCTTGCACCGCACTAAGTCCAGGACTTAGGAGCAGGGGCTTGGAGTCCAAGTTTGGACGGGGACCTGGACCCCGTGATAGGAGAGTGATGGGTTGGTCCTGCTTGTGCCTAGGGTACAAGCGGGGCATGTGTTTTTAGGGTACCTAGCTGGGGGCATTGATTTATGAATCATCGGGCAATCCGGTATGACTTGTTTGGGGTCTAGCACCATAGTAAGAACTGAAAGATGAATGGTGATGAAATGGAACTGATTGCTCAACTCTTGCTTGAAAGTAGAACAGGTGCTTACATAGAATGGCTAGAGAATAAATTAATCATGACTGTTAATAATAACATAAATAAGGACTCACTATTAGTATTGCTTTCTACAAAAAGAAAACCAGCAAACCATAAAGCTTATCATAATCCTTGGAGTCAGGAAGTTATTCCCACTAGTCGGATAAGTCTTGCGAGTACATTATGTACTTAGGGTTTATTTACCCCTGTTGCAGGTAATTCTTGAGGAGTATCATTGTGTGAAGGATTCTTCTGGTGGGCACAGATGGATCCTTGTTCATTATCGATAGATGTTTATTTTTAATTCCGCTGTTTAATATTCCGCACTCTGACTTTGGAAATGTAATAATGTAATTTTTAAGAACTATGGATGTATGAAATGGATTAAGTATTGTAACTCATTCTCATTATTGGATCCTTGGGGGGAAATGTGGATCTTTCAGGCTCTCCCTTGGGGTGTGCCTGATGGAAACCACCCATTGTAGCTTGCTTACGGGGTGCTTAGTGTCTGGTGGTAGACGAGCGCCTCCGTAAGTGCGTTATTTCGGGCGGTTCTGCCACATAATTGGTGTACCAATAAACTTAGCCTTTACATCATTGACACCCTTGACAAGCATGAAACAAGAATCAAATCTAATTGAGGATACATTAGGTTGTTTGTCCTTGTTAGTCTTGCAATATTGCTCCATATGCCCAACTTGCTTGCATCTATTGCAAAACCAATCATTGCCCTTCATAAAGCTAGCTTTGGGAGTAACAAAGGCCGCCTTGCCTTTCTTGGGGGTATAGCCTAGTCCCTTTTTGTTGAGAGAAAATCTTTGGCTACCCAAGCACTTTAGCAAGCGGGCATCTCCACCATAGGCATTGCCTAAGGCACGAGTGAGCTCATTCACCTCCTTCTTGAGGGTCTCATTTTCCACCATTAGTGAGGCATCACAAGTGAAACCATCACTCAAAGGTAAAGTAGAAGTAGTAGTGCCACAAGAAGGGTTAGTGGGAGCAACAACAATAGACTTATAAAAAGATTTATCAAGAACATCACATGTTAGTCCCATATCACAAGATACAATCACTTGCTCCTTCTTAGCTTCCTTGATGAGATAGGAGTGAGCCTTTTCAAGCTTAGAGTGAGCTTTACCAAGCTTCTCATGGGCTTCCATTAGCCTCTCATGAGTGGCATTGAGCTCATCAAAGGATTGCTCAAGAAATTTGACTTTCTTGCGCAATTCTTTGCACTCCTTTCTCTTCATCTTGAAGCAAGTGTGCACTTGCTCACACATGTCTAGGAGCTCCTCCTTAGTGTACTCATCATCATCATCACTCCTACAATCATCACTTTCACAATCATCATCACTCACATCATATTTTACCTTGGTAGGCTTTGCCATGAGGCATGTCAATGGAGTGTCGAAGATGGAAGGCTTGTTATTGATGGCGATGCTTGCTAGTGCTTTCTTGATAGATTTCTTGTCATCATCACTAGAGCCATCACTATTCAAAGAGCCATCACTATCCCAAGTGACCACATAGCCTCCACCCTTCTTCTTTTGGAAGGTCATATTCTTCTCCTTCTTCTCCTTCTTTTCCTTCTTGTGCTTCTTCTTCTCATCCTCATCATTATCACTATTGTAGGGACAATCCGCTACAACATGATCGAGGCTCTTGCAATTGTAGCATCTTCTCACATATTCTTTGCTTTTGGTGTGATCTCTTCTCTTTCTTGCACCATAGCCCTTCTTCTTCATGAATTTGCCCACCTTACGCACAAATAGAGCCATGGCCTCATCATCAATGTCACTAAGATCCTCATCATCACTTGATTCTTTCTTGGACTTGCCCTTGTTCTTGGATGATGAGCTAGCCTTGAATGCTACACTCTTCTTCTTCTTGCCTTTGTCTTCCTTTTGTCATCCTTGTCAACCCCCTCCCTTTCCACATGGTATGTCTCTTGTGTCATGACATCACCTAGTACTTGGTTAGGGGTAATCTCCTTCATCCTCCTCTTATGATCAACAATCTCAACATCTCAAATCTTGGAGGTAAGCACATCAAGAACCGATGAGAGACAGCATCATCATTGATCTTCTCTCCCAAAGCCTTCAAGTCATTGACAATCACTTACAACCGATGGAACATCTCTGGAATGCTCTCATCATCCTTCATCTTGAAGATTGTCAACTTGTCCTTGAGGATGGTCAACTTGGCACTCTTCACTGCCGATGTGCCATCATATGTTTCCTCCAATCTCTTCCACACCTCATTAGCTCTATCACAATCCTTGATTTGCTCAAACACCTTGGAATTAATGGCATTGTATATGGTGTTGAGAGCCATTGTATTGCATTGCTTGTTGGCCTTGTCTTGGTTGGTGAGATTGTCGGGATCAATGATAGCATAGTCACTCTCGGTCACATCCCACACTTGATCATTGATTGAACCAAGATACATCTTTATCTTTCTCTTCCAATAATCATAGCATGTGCCATCAAAGAACGGTGGTTTGCCCCCACATGGTTGAACACAATTTGAGCCATCTTTTGACACCGAGGTTGTTAAGCCTTCAATCAAACGATGACCATGGCTCCGATACCACTTGTAAGGTCCTAATATGGCTAGAGGGGGTGAATAGCCTATTTAAAAATCTATAAGATCACTAGAGCAATTTGATTAGTATGACAAACAGCGTAAAGTAATTTTGCTCTAGCTCTACTAGGGTTGCCAGCCACCTATCCAAACAATTCTAGTTGCTATAATCACTAGGCACACATAAGAGATAAGTTGCTACTCACTAAAAGCTCTCAAACTTGGTACACTAAAGAGCTCCACTAGATGAACTTAAGCTACAAAGTAAGCTCTCAATTCTACCTACACTAAAGAGCTTGCTATAACTAGTTTGCGGGAATGTAAATGAGTATGTAAGGTGATTATACCTCCACGTAGAGGAGTGAACCAATCACAAGATGAATAACAATTCAATCACTAGGAGAATACCAAAAGGCAAGAGACAACAAGAGACAACCAATTTTTCTCCCAAGGTTCATGTGAGTCCCCGTTGGGTCGACCAACACTTGGTAGTTAAGCAGCTAAGAGGTGTTGCATGAACCTCATCCACACAATTGGACACTACAAGAACCTACTCACAAGTGAGGTAACTCAATGACATGAGCAATCCATTAGAGTTACCTTTCGGCTCTCTGCCGGTAAAGGCACAAGACCCCTCACAATCACGGAGCTAGCCACGAATAATCACCAACTCATGCCAAAGCTTCTCCACTCCTCCAAGCCATCTAGGTTGTGGCAACCACCAAGAGAAACAAGAAATTCACAGTCACAACGATCTTCAAGTGTCACTAGATGCAATCACTCAAGCAAATGCACTTGGAATCACTCTCAATCTCACTATGATGAAGAATCAATGAAGGAGATGAGTGGGAGGTGTTTGCTTAGGCTCACAAGGATGTGAGGAATGTCAAAGTGCCAAGAGAGTGAGCCCCAAGCCGGCCTCCAACTATTTATAGATGGCCCCTCAAAATAGAGCCGTTGCTCTACTCGCGGGCTGAACAGACGCTATGACCGGATGCTGCCCCATGTTTGGTCAGGTGAGTCCGATCACCTGATGTCGTCCACATGTCATGCCTTTCAATGTCACCCGTTCAACTTCAATGGCTAGTAGCTGACTCCCCAACAGTTAAGTTATGACAAGACACGCTTGAGAAAATGACCCGATGCCGTGCAACTCAGGATCCGGTCGAGTCCAGTAAGCACCCCAAGGGGTTTTTTATTGACCAGACGCATCCGGTCAGAGGTGACCTGATGCGCCCGGTGTCTAGTCCTTGCACTGCTCCTCTCTACACATGAACACTGCTGACATCACCATACGCTAGCACAGACCTAACGCAGCCCCTACGCGTTCGGTCACGCCATCGTGCCACCATCCAAGAAGTGATAGGACGCACAGAAGGCAGCGTCCGGTCACTCCTCGGCCTCCTTGGCCAGCAATGCCTCCTTGCTATAAATGACTGGACTTGCCTGGCCAGCGTCCGGTCAGGACTGTCCAGCATCCGGTCGATGTGTAGCTCCTCCTTTTCTTTTTCTAAGTCCACAACCTCTTCGCCCTTGCTTCCAACTTGCTAACCACAAAGTGTAGAACTTGTGTGCACGTGTGTTAGCATTTTTCAAAGCATTTTACAATGGTCAAAGTTAGCACACTAGGTTTCTAAATGCATATGCAAAAATCATGTCACTTAGTGGCACTCGATAAAACTGTTTAGCCAAAGATTTCCCTCTTTATAGTACGGCTATCGATCCTAAGTCACTCACACCCTCTATGGTGTCTTGAGTGCAAAACAGAAACATATCATATACCTTTGCCTTGATCATCTCGGTTTTTATTTTTCTCTTTCTTCTTTTTAAGTTGAGCTTGATCATCATCAACACATGTAACACCTCTGGTGTTACGGGCTTGCTAAGCACCGAGATTATGGCCCAAGAGATAGATCTAATAATATAGTGAGTTCGTTTACTTAGCGTAAAGAGGTGGTGATGAAAACTCCTAACAAAAAGAATAGAATGAGTTGTGTTAATTGTTGGCATGAAAATAATTTCTATGAACAGTGACCCATTTATAACTGGAGTATAGTGTGGAAATAAAGATTTGAGGGCGAGTTACATAGCAGGGCATGCAATTTTAAATCTTGGAGAATAATAATGTCAGCTAGTATTTTTGCGAAGCTTGAAAATCAAATTAAAATTAAATCCACTCTTCACGATTAAGTCGGCAAACAAACGATTTAAGTTTACAGTGCTATCTTTGGTAAATTATATAGTGGAACATACTAAAATAGTGCTTTAATATTTTGTTCCTACAAGTTATTACGAAGTATGGACTAGGTCATGACATATTGTCTAGTTGAAATTGACAAAGTTCCGACCTTTTAAAAATTCAATCATAAGTGTTAATGGTTGTTTAGTTCAAGCAGGACTCTCATCCTTTCTAAGTCTGTAACGATAATCGACAATGCCATTTCGACATTTAAATTCTAGCAAAAATGATTAAGCAATTTTTATATGTTGGAGTACTATTGGTTGCCCCAAGGTGAGCACTCGAGAATGGTGTAGGTTATAGTCATGTTGAGTGTCATGTGGATCTCAATTCATTAGAACGTGCTGCAAGCTCTGTGTCAACGCTCTGTCGTGGACCGAAACTTCGAGGACGAATTCACCTTGGCACGCATGTATCTTCCTCTCGGGTGGCCCTTTTGTTGTGCGGATTGCTTCGTTAGATAGCTGATAAGATTAACTTTAGAGTCATGGAATTAGTTGAACCTCAATCATGATCGTTAGCAATTTTGCATTGCTTTAAAAAGTGTGCTCGTCACTGTTCGACCGCTGGCTCCGTAGGCGCAGACACCACGTGCATGCTGTCATGGTTGGCTATTCCTAGACGGGGTTGTGCCATGGTTAGCCTTGGGGGCTGATGACTGCTCGTTGGGTTGGGGTGGCCTAGGTCGCCTCTGCGAGCCGCTGCGGTGATGGGTTGTCATGGCATGGCTGTCGCGAGCATAACGATGGTCCGTAACATTGTCACGCAGTCATCGGAGCAACATGGCGCCTGTCTAACTACTCAAACCACCTACCTAGCCAAGAACCTAGATATCGTGGGTGTCTACTACATCACGACGCCATGCCGCTGCGTGCGCATGGCCATGCGTGGGCACGCCTTAATGGCTCTGTCCGATCACGGGCCACCACACCAATGTCCACAGTATTAACACATGGTCATGGCACCTCGGCTCAATTCGATGTCCTTGTAGCAAGGCCTCATAAGCAATTAGCGGTTCCGACCATGCAAGTCCCCTCATATGCCCTCCCTCGTGTTAATTTCGAGTCTAGCTCACCATGGCCATGTCACCACCATGACCGAAAGCGGGGAAGACAGGTAGGGGCAAAGCGGTAGCAGTTCATTTGATTGTGCCCATGAGCTCGCCCTAACTTTCTTGTGTCAGTGCTCACCCTTGGGCAGTCGAGGGATCCACCAAAGGGGGGGAGTTGATGTGGCCACGCCACCATGGAGCCATGTTGTCTCCACCATGTGCGCGTGGTCAGACCTGCTCGGGCTGCCCCCGCTCCCTCCATCACTGCGGACTGGATCGGGGTAATCTACTGTTGCTCTCACCTCTTTCGGTTGTCTTCGTCATCGTTCTTGCTCGTAGAAGTAGCCTCACCGCCGCTGTGCACCATACTGTTTCAACCACCACCGTGATCAGCTGACTGAAGCGTTCCTTTGGGTTTCCAACCGTCGCCCAGCGTAGCTGTTTTTGTCTGGGAGCGTGATCGACCCCCTGGGTGGGTCTACGTGAGCCCTAGAAGGCCAGTGTGATCGGGCCATGCAGGCCGGAACCACGCCATCGTGCGCGGGCACATCGAGGGCTACCCCATTGCAAAGATAGGATGTTCCAAAGACCCCGTGCAAAAGTTGAGTCTCTAGGAATAGTGCCAAGCAGTGTAACCCAATTATATAGTAGTGTGGGTCCATTTCTGCAAAACTGCCGCGCGAGGGGGCTCCCCCATCTAGGCCGTTGCTGGACCGGCCGCAGCGAGCGTGCCGAGTTCGCGCTGGGCTGTTGGGCCGAATAGGTGGCTGCCGGCCCTTCTTCTTTTCCGAAGCATTTTCTGATTTAATTGCTAGAGGCAAACTTGTAAATTCAAAATAAAACCTTGCAGGAATCCAAAAAATATGAAACTTATTTTGTTAGGTTCCTAAAATTATGATCTATCTTCTAGTGTATTTTATTCACATAGTTTCATAGAATTTTCAAGAGTAATCTAATTAATTTGAGATGCTTAATATTGTTAAAATATAAACTTGTAGGAATTGTTGTGATGAACTGGTAATAACATTAGCTCTGAAATTTTTATAGTAGGTTCCTAGCATTATTATGTGCTCACTATAAATTCTGTAGCTCCATAAAAATTAATTTGTTAAGGTAACTAAATGAGCCTTAGTATGAAAATATATTTAATCAATCAAATATAAAAATAATTGGGGGTTTGCCGAGCGAGAACAATTTTCTAGAAACAAAGCCTCACTTGTCCCCCTAGCTATGTAGAAGTGTGTTAGTCATTAGGAGCTAGCTCGTTAGTTGGAGAGGCATGATCGTACTATAGGCACTGCAATTACCGATTGGTTATTTACGTTTTTGCGTTGTATCTACGAATACCATGATAGGAGCAATGGTGGATCGTGGAGTCGTCTGGAGAGGCAGAAGCAGATGGTGACTTGCTGATCGTGCCACCATGATGAAAAGCTAACTTTTGATTATACCTTACCCAGGCAAGCCCCGATGCATAACCCCTATTATTTTGCACTTTATTTTATGCTTCTGCATTAAGTTTAAGGAGTTGAATGAAACCCACTTGCATATATATATATATCCTTATCCTATGAGTCTTATTAGTATGATAGGATCGTGTAGATTGCTATGCTACAGGACTCCGGTAGAAGTCGAGTGATTGCTTATCACTCGTGAGAGATAGGAAAGATATTATTGTTGTTATTATATATTTATATTACTATCACATGGAATATATATGAATGATAATTGAAGATCGGGTGGAATGGTATTTTGGATCTGGACTTGGTTTGGCATTCGAGCGAGCCTTGGATTGCACTTGTTCTGCCCGTGTCGATTAAGGACCGGCTGTTGCATTAGGTTCTAGGCAGGTCACAGACTTATTATCCTAAGAACATACTTGTTTATGTGAGCAGGGAAGGCTCGTTGCTCTCTTGTTGTGGGTTCTGGCTCTTTCCGGACTGACTGATTGGAGGCGGGGATGGTGGAGGTCTAAGCACCACACTGAGTTTGGGACTCAGGTGTGGGAGCTTGGAGTCCATGTTTGGACAGGGACCTAGACACCTTGAAGGGAGAGTGGTGGGTTGGTCCTGCTTGTGCCTGGGGTACAAGCGGGACGTGTGTTTCGGGGTACCCAGCTGGGCACATTGATTCACGAATCACCAGGTAATCCAGTATGACTTGTCTATAATCTTGCACCATAGTAAGAACTGGAATATGAAAGATGGAAAAATAGTTCTGATTGCTTAGCACCTGCTTGAAAGTAGCACAGGTGCTTACATAGAATGGTAGTTAATGAACTAATGATGACTACTAATGAACTTGAATATAAGGACGCACGCTTAGTAATGCTTCCTGCAGCTGCAATAACACATAAGCCAGATAGCCTTGCATATCCTTGAAGTCTTTTCATTCCTCCTGATGGGTAAGTCTTATGGAGTACAATTGAGTACTTAGGGTTTGTTCTACCCTGTTGCAGGTGATAGGAACATGTGGAGCTAACACTTGCATGTGGAAACCTCCTGGTGGGCTTAGCGAGGATTTTCTTAATGTTGTGGACATAGAGTTTATTTGAAACTTTCACCCAAAATGTTTTTCAATGGAAAACTTATAACCTGTTATGATGGATATAACAGATCATCATGTTAAGGTTTAACTTATCATTAAATGATTTTATCTCCGCTGAAACTCTGATAACATGGTTATTTTCTGCTGTTATAAACAATAAATATTATAATCTGATGTTGCATGAAAAGTGATGCAAGAAATGACTTAAGAATGTTGTAAGCTTTATTCTCTCATTTGTGATCCTGATGAAAAAATGTGGATGTTCGGGTTCTCCCTTGGGGTGTACTCGATAGAACTATATAATTTAGTGTCCTCCCTTGAGTACTTAGTGTCTAATGGAAGATAAGTACTCCTATGAGGCATTAGATTAGGCGGTTCTGCTACAACACATGTCCACCTTCATCACCATGGACCTCATCTTGCTCAATTACTTGGATTGCACCAACTTAACTCATATCACAACTCATGACAAAGGTTAGTGCTAAGTTTCATCAATTATTCAAAACCAAACTAGGGCTTTCAACGGTGGCTCGGCGGCACAGCGGCACGGCTGCTACGCAGAGTCGTAGGCAAATGGGCATAATTGGAGCTTCGCGGAGTCAATTCACGTGGGAGGCGAAGCCCTTGAGCATGTCCGACCGAGGCGAGATCGTAGTCCGATTTGAATGGCGATAGTATACGTCATCTTAAAGATGTTTAGCATAGAGAAATAAGTCATTTGAGAAAAATTATGGAAAACAAATGGAGAAAGCACAGGGCCATCGCTGCCTTTGACAACTATCAAGGTAGACAAAGTTATATATATGTTAAAATATTCAATGGAAAAAACCATGACTTAGCTCATTTGGATTGATGACGTTGGAGTCACGTCTCATGAGTGTAGATCGGTAGCAAGGGAATTTATTTCTTGCATGCATGCTCGAGGGTCGTCCTTTGCTTGTTGACATTGATCTTAGTGAAAATCACAATGTGTCACCGTGAGTTGCCTCATAATATCGAGTCGATAGCGACCACGTGAGCCGTCGATGAGGGCTGACGAGCGCCGCCGAAGGATGATGACGAGTCGATGTCGGGTGATGCAACCGAATTCTTGAAGTTGACCTGCATGCTGCTAGCTTGCTGCATGTAGCCATCTCCTTGATTGGTGCCGACGAAGCACAGCGTTGGACCTCCGGAGAACTCTTACGAAGAGCGATGTGCCTCAGAGCCTTGAGTTGAGATCACCGTCTCACGGAGCCAAGTCGTCGCCATAGATGGTGATGATGATGGAAAATTCCCATCTGGTTCTCCCTAAGCATAGCTAACAATGAAGCGATAGACAATCCGACCAGTTGGTTAGCGAAGAATCAAGCACCGAGCAGCCCAACCAACTGGTCGGTGGTGAAGTGAGCGCCGAACAGTCCGATCAACTGGTCAGATATTGCATTATGGAACATCTTAAACATAGAGATATTAAATGTGGAGACATTTAATTACGGAAAATCACCGGAGAAATAATAATTGGAGGAGCATGGCAAAAACTTGGAGAAAATAATTGGAGAAAGCTGTATTAAATGCAGATATAGTAGAGGTACTTAGCTTTAGTCAAAATGTCTGATCGATGGCGTATGACGTTATCTGGTTGGCGTCGACAAAATTGCCCGGTCCTCGAGCTTTCTAGCATGTCGTCATGGCGGCGGTCGCGGTCGTCGTAGCGCTGTTCTTCACGGTGATCAATATTGTGATGTGGCAGGCAGTTGGAGCGAGTAGTCTGGATGACGTCGTCCTTATGATGCTGGTCAGCGACTCGGGCGGCTCGCTTAGCGGCTTGATGTAGTTGAAACTTCTGGGAGAGTCGGAGTTCTCGATCGAGATGGAGTCGGAGTCGAGCTCAACGGGCAGAGTCAGAATCGGCACTAGGTGAGTCGATCCCGGCACGGTGCTTGATGATGCCATTGATGAAGTGGTTCACAATGGAGACGAGGCGGTTGCTCATGGACCAGGCGCTTTGTAGATTGAAACACGTGATCTAGGGGAGATGGTCAGATCAGTTCGCCAAGTAGGTCATAACCTTCATCCGCGAGGCATCTCTGCTTGTATGCCTTATGGCGATACATAAGCACATGCGAGCCTGATGGAGATCTTGACTATCTTTAGCTTGCATGGCACTGTAGATCACCCAGCCTTTGATTTCTTGCTTGCCTGACAGCTTGCACCCAAACGTTGATGCATGCGGTGGACTGGTAGCCAGCAACAACCAACATGCAAATCCAATCTAGTCCTGTAGGGTCACGATGAACTGATGCCATGGTTCACAGAAGTAGCGACCAATGCCAAATCTACGGGAGTAGATTCGGAACGCCGCTTTCGATGACGCTATTGAAGCTGGGAAGCGGATTCGATCTCGTTGAAATCTCGGCTTGCTTCCCATGTATACGACGCCGGAGACACCGCCGCAGATAGCTGACTTGACGATGAGTTCGCACAGTGACGTCAAGACGCCGCAAGAGCCTCAAGACGATGACTCCATCGTAGGTGAAGGACGCCGTCGCTAGAAGCTAAATTGCCATGGATGGCATTGATCTTGAGGTCCATCTGGTTTGCCACAGGATTAGCATGCACACCCCCTATCTGGCGCGTCACTGTCGATGAAATCTGGTCGACAGTCTACCGAGGGGTATACCCACGGTAGTAGATGATCGGTGGAGGTGCGCGTAATAGGAACCGAATGGCGACACAAGACGCAGAGACAGCGATTTAGACAGGTTCGGGCCATCTGATCGACGTAATACCATATGTCTTGTGTCTTTGTTGGATTGTATTGAATATGAGATGAATTCAAGGGGGTCCCAATCCGTCTTATATAATCTGGAGGTAGGGCTACAAGTCGGTCTAGTCTAGATCTATTCGGTTATATGGTAAGTATTTACAAGAAATACGATATCTATCATATCCGAAAAGATCTTCCGTCATCGCCAAGATATCTTCTGATTGTCTTGCGGTGCACGCCGACCAGAACTAGACACCGTAGGCCTTGATCTTATGGGCTGGACCTCCCCTAACGGTGCGGCCCATGTCTATTGTCGTGGGTACCTGGGGTTATACCCCCACAGCCACGCCCATAAAACACGAGAGGGCTAAGCTTGGGCTAGTTGGCACGGTGGAAGTCAGGATGCACGAGTTTTGTTGTAATCCTACTTCTAGAGATGATGATTGGCACGTACAAATGTTGATATTGTTTTTTATGTTCATAGTCAATTTTTTTTAAGAAAAGTTTAACTCGCTAAGATATAAGATGTCCTTGTATTTTGGGATCGAGGGAGTACTAATCCATTGTGCGTGGCCATTTTTGGTACTACTCGAATCATGAAAGGAACTAAGGAAGTCTTAATCAATATCATACATATGAGATGTGATGCACAAATTGCTCCCAACACCGAGAGCCGTGGAAGGCGTCGTTCGGCTGGTTGAAAAACCAGCCGAAATTCACTGCAACCAGCTGAAATTTACTACCTACGCTTTCACAAATTTCTTCAAATTCATTCATATTCCTCCAAGCGGTAATACACAAGCCGATGCGGTGGGGCCAGCAAACTATGACATGTACAGGCAAGTACGTACAGGCGTCAGGCGATGATGGCGCGTCAGGCAACGCAGCAGGATGGGCGGTCAGATCGCGTCAGCGCCACCGCCCGAGATCCGCATCCGACGGCCGGCGTCGCTTTGGCGGTTGGTCGCCTCGGCCGCACATGCCGGCACGATTCCTGCCACTACTGCCGGGAACACCCACAGCCACACAGGCGATCCTGTGGCATACACAGCCTCCTGATTCAATTACATGCGGGGCCAATGGACAAACTGGACCCACCGTCATTGACGACGCGGTAGGTGGCCCCGTCGCTGTCGTAGGATGGCTGCAGTTGTGCTGTGGTCATCATGGACGGTTGGGTCCGTAGCTGGCACGCCGTACTGGTCGGTGGACTTGTTTTCTACCCAACCGTGCAAGTTGATTGCAGACGCTGGTTTGCATGGAAGCCCCTAGAGGTTTCCTAGCCTTTGATATTTCCATGCCGTACAGGTATCTGTCGTCAAGATTTTGCTTTCGAAAGATCTTGCACAGATAATAAGGTATTTAGCAAGATCCTAGAGGGGCAACAAACAATATCAGCTGTGTGATTAAAAGATTGGCATGCGCGAAGCACTTGCTAATAACCAACTCAAAAGCCGTCGACTTCCAAGTCAACCGCGCGCCACCCCCTCAAGAAGTCCGTTATAAGAGCCAGCGCGGCGTCACCGCGGAGATAGCCCTTCCCTTGCCCGGCAGGGAGCGAGAAGCAAGCGGCTTGGCACCCCAGCCCTGCTGCCTCTGCTCTGCTCTCTTCGCCTCCCTCTCTCCACTCTTCCCTAGTATTGAGATGGACAATGTCCTCATCATGAACCGATCAGCCAGCGGCTTTGAGTTCCGGGGGTGGGCGGCCGGCGACGACTTCCGGAGCTTCGCCATGAGCGCGCTGCCGCCTGAGTCTCGCAGCATCTACAGCTCCTTCCCGTACGTTTCGCCGCTGCCTCCGTTCCAGTACGCGCCATACCTGCACTCGTCGCTCTCCCTCCCTCCGCTGCATCCTCGGCGCCTCCCGCTCCCGCCGGCGGTAGCGGCGACCATGACCAAGCACGCCGCGTCGGCGCCGGCCGCTGCTGCTAAGGGAAAGCCGTCGGCGGCGCCGAGGAGGACGGCGGGCTTAGGAGAGTACAAGAGGAAGAAGCCGCCGCGGACGCCGAGGGTCGGGGAAGAGCCTCCTAGAGCGCAGCGGAGGAAGCCGCTGGAGCGGGCCACGCCGCTGCCGCCCGCGCCCGCGGTTCACGAGGCGCTGGACGACCTGGAGCGCCAGTTCACCAGGGGGTTCGTCGAGGACCTCATGCACGCGCTCGCGCCGCCGCCAAGCAGCCTGCCGCTGCCCACCTTCTCACTCGTCAGAGCTGCCACACCCAAGGCCGTGCCATCCTGCACTGTGTAGCCACTGGACAGCTAGCGCGGCGACCTAAAACCACCGGCGGCGCCATCCAGCACCACCAGTCGTCTTCCTTTCTCCAAGACTTTTTCTTTGGATGGAAGCAAAAATGCTACAATGCATTATTGTTTTTTCCCCCCTGAAAGAAGAGGGGCTATTTAATTACTCCCTTATTTTCTTTACTACAATCCTTTTCTTCTTGTGCTGTGATGTGAAAGTGAACCTCATTTATACGGTTTGCATCACACATCCAAAGTTAACTACTTATCAATGGGGGTCAGTTTTTATTGGCTTGTATCAAGAATTCAATATCAAGATAAGTTTTACGCTTCATCATGAGTAATATATACATGTGCTTTGTCATTTAATTTGTGGTCCATAAATTAGTTTGTGGCTCTAGTAGTCAACGACGACTAAAAAGTTCACTGGTGGTGCAAATCGAGTATCACTTCACTGCTACATACATGCATGATTTGTAACACTGTTACATACAGAGTAAATAATTTTCAGAGACGTCTTTTTTATTTTCTCCTTTTTTTTTTAATCTTAGACATAGTCCATAAAACCAAGCATCTCCAATGGTTACCATTAAAATAGAGCCCTACTTTTTAGTAGGGCCTCCCTCTATTTTTTGCAGGGTTCTATTTTTAACACTCAACTCCAACAAACCCATCCATACATCTTAGCCTCTATTGATTTTTCCCATATTTTAATATAGTATCCATATATATCCTTGGTATCGCATCACTATAATTCAAATTTAAATATTTGTAAACAATAAAAATGAAACATATTCAAATTCATGATTTCAAATAAGATAGTTTAATTCAAATTTGTTCAGATATAAAAGTCATATAGGCATATAGAAATTGTCTATCACACCCTATAGTTTAAAAGGATTTATGGATAACTAGAAGGGGGGTTGTTAAATAGCCTATTAAAATTTTCTTTAAAGACAAAGACACTAGGCCAAGTGATTAGTACTAGATATAAACCTAATAGCAACTACTTGCCTATCCTAAACACTTCAATGCAAGAATCCTACACAAGTCTAGTAGTAAGAAATACCACTACCACTAGAGCACACAAACTACAAGAGGCTAGCCACTCAACTAACCAAGCTACAGGAAACACAACTAACTGTGCTATGCTACTCGACTAGAAGAGCTACCACTACAACTATACAAGCACAAGAATGAAAGTAATTGCAAGTATAAAGTGAAGCAAACCAATGAGGACAAGTGAGATAAGATTTACCCCGAGGTTTGGTTGCTTGCCGGCAATCAAAGATAATAAGAAAGAAATTTGAATTTTAAAATATCAAGTTTACTTTCTTTGATCCAAATCAATTTGAAGGTTTTCCAAAGTAACCTACAATGATCTAGATAGGAACTACTCTGATACCAGCTGTGGCTAGAACCTCCTGAGAAATCGAGCCCACGTGCATCTATCGTTGTCTCAACAGACCTTTGATAGCGTACATGAGTTCCTTAGACTACCGCTTCACGGGCCTCATGAGCACACAAGCTCGGCCCCCGATGTGGGCACTTGTGTACAAGATGACTTGTCACCAAGGCACTCTCTAAGCCTCTTGATTCCAAGAGTTAGTCTTCATGAATATCACACGGGGATGAGCACAAAGTCCCTCACAAGCCAATATACGAAGTCTTCGCATAATCACCATCGACGCTTGACGGATCACCACCAGGACCAAGTCATCTAGATGGCCACAACCATCAAGAGTAATAAGAAATCTGCAGCAACAACAATTCTCTAGTGCCACTAGATGCAAACTCTAAATGCAAAAGGACTAGAATCCTCTCCAATCTCACACAAATGCAATCTCCAGCGATGCAAAGTGATCGAGTGAAGTGTGTTGCCTGAGATCTATGAATGCCTCAAAATTAGCCATGGGTGCCAAGAGACCTAAAATGACCAGCCACCAAGTATTTATAGCAGGTGGGGCTTTTTTTTGCCAGCGGGGCGGCTGTGGAAGGGATAGAATCATGGGTCGGTCGATCGGATTTTTTGTTTTTAGCCCTTTTTTTTGAATTTTTTTTCACAAATATGCCCCTAGAGGTATGATTTTAAAATCTAGACCCTTAGCTCGGCGCCATCGTTGGTGGCGCCGAGACGTGGTGCCGAGCTTACACATCTCAGCGCCATAGATTTTGGTGCCTAGGTCTTGGGCTCGACGCAGATGTGGCGGTGACTTGGCAGCCAGTTTGGCGCCAGTAGATCTTGGCGCCGAGCTTGGCGCTGTAGATCTTGGCACCGAGCTCGGTGCCATAGATCTTGGCGTTGTGGTTATTGGCGCCGAGAACAATGCCTAAGATCTATGGCGCCGAGGTGGTGTTTTAACCCGGTCCCCCAACCTTCCAGCCCGAGCCTTCTTCCTCTTCTTTCTCCTCCCTCTCGGGTTTTTTCTCTCCCCACTTCGCCCCTACCTCATGAATCGTCATATTGGACCTTGGAAACTTTGATTTGATCCATAGATCTTTGAGAGCAAGGTATCCTCACTCTCTCCTAGTTTTTTTCACATCGATTCGGTATATATTAGTTGGATTTTTCAACTTAAGAATCATCATTACTTAGGGTTTCATGCAATTTCAATATTTATATTATACAACCGTAGGATGCCAAGGCATGGAAAAGCTAGCAAACTAAGGTAACCTCATCGCACGTTGTTATGTTATGGGTTCATTGTTGTTCGATCAAATAGGAACCGCTAGGTGTAGGGCTTAATGTTAATTAATTTCGGTTCTTAGAATGAAAATAGCTAAATTCTAGTTATGGCTAGATGATCGGAAATGCCTTCGACCCATTGCCTCTGCCTAGTGGTGTTCTAGTGCCCATGTGCTTTTGCGGTGATCCTTGTAAGGTAGCTAAGTCTGATGAAGAGGACATGTATAGGCAGAGGAATTGGATGTGTTCCAATTTTGCGTTTGAGCCTACACTTTGTCAGCGCCATATTAACAAGATGGTGAGGAATTGATGTTTGTGTCATATGACACCTTGCATGATTTTTTTTGTTTTGTAACATTTGCATTTTTTATAGACCCCTCCACCGCTCTGTGATTTTGAGTAGTGGATCGACACTGAGATCAAGCCTGAAGACAAGGAATGGAAGCATGTGGCAGAACCTCCTAAGAAATCAGACCCACAAGCATCTATTGTTGTCTCAACAGACCTTTGATAGTGTACATGAGTTCCCAACAACTTAACAGGTCTGTCGGGTGTCCTTGGGAAACCTGAATCATCCACGATCCTTTTTCGAATAGGATCCCAATCACAGACATTGCAGATTACAATAGTTTATTCAAATATATACATCAGAGTAAAAGATAGCGGAAGTCTTAAGATAACATAGTTTACAAACCAGTTGTTTTCAAACTTACAATACCATAAGTGTCATACAACCATAGTAGTGGGATAATATTACATTAACATTATTTATCATACAAACTAGTGCCTTGCCCAAAGGCCATTCATCATTCATCATCGTCATTGACTTTAAACACAGACATGCAGCAGGGACCAAAACAAGCCTGCGCAAGCGACTCACCTACAACAAGGGTTAACAAACCCTGAGTACAAAAGTACTCAACAGGACTAACCCGACGTAAAAGGGGGTGAAGGACTTTTGAGATGCAGGTGTTGGGTCAAGGTAAGGATGTAGCAAGATTCAAAAGTTCTTTGCCAAAAGCTTACTATTCTTGATTCTATTTTCAAGTTTTACCCCTAAGTACTTTAGTTCATTATCTCAAACTAAGTGTTCATATCCCATATTCTAATCCTTCTCATTCCATTCCTTTTTCTCATGTTTTAGTAATTCACCAGTCCTGCATTGCTTCTATAATGAATCGAGTCTCCATATCCGTGGAGCACCGGTAATTCGAATTGATGCAAGTCCTAGCTAGGGATTCCTTATCACACGACATATGTAGAACTTAATCTTGTATATATCAACCTCGCTACTGGATCCTCCTATACTAAGCCATCTCCACACCACCCGAGAGCACAGCACACCTCAAATCTGGCCACATTCCAGCCACGAGGGTACACGCTACTCCCACTATCTCTCCACTCCCAGTGCG